>NC_137060.1:29486098-29618598 GCF_032717465.1 Coenobita brevimanus | reverse complement strand
TTGTTGTGATTCGTTCTTCACTTCTGCCTTTCCCTTCCCTCCCTCCATCCTTCCTTCCTTCTTCCGTTCATTTTCTTTCACTTTTCCCTTCTCTCCCTCCCTCCCGCCCTTCCTCCCTTTTCACTTCCTTCCCTCTCTCATTCCTTCCTTCTTTCACTTTTCCCTCCTTTCTTCCTTCCTTCCCTCCTTCATTCCTTTTACTTTTTTCGACCTACCTACCTGCCTGCCGTCATTTCATACATCCTTCCTTTTCATTCACTCTGTATTGATTCATTCTTTTCCCCCTTTCTTCCCTTACTCTCACCTTCCTTTCACTTTTTCCTTCCTTCCTTCTATCTCCCCTTCCTCTCACCATCCATCCTTCCTTTCTTCTATCTCCCCTTCCTCTCACCATCCATCCTTCCTTCCTTCTGTCTTCCCATCATCTCATCATCCTTCCTTCCTTCTTTTTCACTCCTTCCTTCGTTTCTCCTCTCACCATTTCCATCATTGATTATTTGTCTTCCTACCGTATTATATCCCTTTCTGTCTTTCTTTTATCACCTTTCTTCCTTATTCCCTTCTTTCATGCGATATTGTTCTCCCTTTGTTGTTGTGTGCCCTCATTTATTTACATTTTATTTCGTGTTTTCGTTTCTCAATTCTTTCTTTTACTCTTCCTCTGTTATTTCCTTTATATTTTCCTTATTTTCCACTCCCTCGTCTGTCATTTTCCCCTCTCTCTCTCTCTCTCTCTCTCTCTCTCTCTCTCTCTCTCTCTCTCTCTCTCTCTCTCTCTCTCATTTTCCCCCTTGTCCTGCCTCCGCGAAAACAAGTTGATCTTTCATTTGGTTGTTTGTGATGGACGCCTTGCTTGCCCCGTCCTCACCTTGTTTGTCCTGTTTTCTTCCTGTTTACGTTGTTTTCCTCCTGTTTACGTTTTTACTTCCTGTCTGCGTTTGTTTATTTCCTACTTGTTTTGCGTTTGTTTTTTCTACTTGTTTACGTTTGTTTCTCTACCTGTTTACGTTTGTTTTTTTACCTGTTTGCGTATGTTTTTCTACTTGTTTACGTTTGTTTTTCTACTTGTTTACGTTTTTCTTCCTGTTTGTTTGTTTTTTCTACTTGTTTACGTTTTTCTTCCTGTTTATGTTTGTTTCTCCTACTTGTTTATGTGTTCTTCCGTTTCTTTGCTTTTCCTGTATCTGTTGTTGTTCTTACTGTTTACCTTGTTTTCTCCTGTTTCCGTTTGTTTTTCTTCCTGCTTGCCTTGTTTTTCCTGTTTACGTGGTTTTGTTTACATTGTTTTCTTCCTGTTTGCGTTGTCTTCCTCCTGTTTTCTATTTGCGTTTTCTGTTTGCTTTGTTTTCTTCCTGTTTTACATTGTTTTCTTTGTTGACGGTGTTTTTTCCTGTTTACATTGCTTTTCCTGATTAAGTTGTTTTCCTCCTGTCTTCGTTGTTTTCCTGTTTACGTTGTACTTCCTCCTGTTTACATTGTTTTCTTCCTGTTTAGGGTTCTCTTTCTGTTTACGTTGTTTTTTCCTGTTTACGTTGTTTTTTCCTGTTTACGTTGTTTTTCCTGTTTACGTTGTTTTTTCCTGTTTACGTTGTTTTTTCCTGTTTACGTTGTTTTTTCCTGTTTACGTTGTTTTTTCCTGTTTACGTTGTTTTTTCTGTTTACGTTGTTTTTTCTGTTTACGTTGTTTTTTCTGTTTACGTTGTTTTTTCTGTTTACGTTGTTTTTCCTGTTTACGTTGTTTTTTCCTGTTTACGTTGTTTTTTCCTGTTTACGTTTTTCTCCTGTTTACGTTGTTTTTCCTGTTTACGTTGTTTTTTCCTGTTTACGTTGTTTTTTCTCCTGTTTACGTTGTTTTTTCTCCTGTTTACGTTGTTTTTTCTCCTGTTTACGTTGTTTTTCTCCTGTTTACGTTGTTTTTTTCCTGTTTACGTTGTTTTTTTCCTGTTTACGTTGTTTGTTTTTTTCCTGTTTACGTTGTTTTTTCCTGTTTACGTTGTTTTTTCTCCTGTTTACGTTGTTTTTTCCTGTTTACATTGGTTTTCCTTCTGTTTATGTTGTTTGTTTGTTGCTTTTCTGATTGTTTTTTCCCGTCATCCTTCCTGTTTACGTTTCCCTCCTGTTACCGTTGTTTTTCTGTTTGTCGTTGTTTTCTTTCTGCCCTCTTTTTTTCCCACATGTTGTTTTCTTCCTGTTTATCCCATTTTTCGTTTTGTTTCGATTTGCAGTATATTCGGTTTTCTTTACTTTTCCCTTTCTTGATTTTAATTGGCTTATTCTATCTATCTATATCTGTCTGTCTACCTGTCTGTCTGTATCTGTCTATCTATCTATAGCCAGACGCATCAATCCCGTAAGGAGTGGCCACAAACAACTCACCTCCATGTCGTCCTGTCACCTGCCATTTCGCTGTCCTCCCCTTAACTCACACCTCCATCTCTCATATACCTCTCCACGCCATCCCTCCATCTCATCCTCAGCTTACTTCATTTTATTATTATTATTATTATTGTTGTGGAAAGTTTTGCCCATGTACGGTGTAGAGGGTAAGCTGCTAGGTGCCGTCAAGAGTTTTTAAGATGGTAGTGAAGCATGAGCAAGGGTTATTGGGCATCTAAGTGAATGATTCACGATCAGTGTGGGCGTGCTGCAGGGTTGTGTTATGTCCCCATGGTTGCTAAATATATATATATATATGGATGGGGTGATGAGAGAAGTAAAAACACGAGTAATGGAGAGAGGGATGGCGTTGGTAATGAGTGGTGATGGATGGAATATCTCAAATTTGTTGTATGCTGATGATGCAGTACTACTTGCAAATACCGGACAAGAACTTGGCAGGTTAGTGCAGAGTTTTGCTGAGGTCTGTGAGCGTCGTGCCTTGAGAGAAAATGTAGAAAAGAGTAAAGTGATGGTTATTGAGAGAGAAGGTGATTCCCAGTGTGTTGTTACAGTGAATGGAGAGAGACTGGAATTGGTGAGAGAGTGCAAATACCTGGGTACAGTGATAGAAAAGAGGGGAAAATGTGCAAAAGAAGTGGAAAGTAGAGTGACACAAGGAAGAAAAGTAGCTGGTGCAATGAAGGCCTTGATAAGAAACAGAGGCATGAGTGTTGCAGCTGCACGAGACTTAAATGAAGGAGTGTTAGTGCCAACTTAACATATGGATGTGAGACTATGGTGTGGCATGAAAATGAAAAGTCAAGAATAAGAGCAGTGGAGAAGGGACTGCTGAGGAATGTATGTGGAGTACAGAGGGTGGATAGGAATCGAAATAATGTGGTTCGTGAAAGATGTGGACTGAGGAAGTCTGTGGACATCAGAATCGAAGAGAGTGTACTGAGATGGTATGGTCATGTGGAGAGAATGGATAACAATAGAGTGGTGAAAAAAGTTTATCTGAGCGAATTTGAAGGAGGAAGGAGGCGAGGTAGTTCAAGGAGAAGGTGGAGGGGTATGGTGGATGAGTGTGTGAGGAAGAGAGGTTTGGAAGTCGGTGAGGCTAGGGAACTGACAAGAGGGAAGTTCATGATCAGGGATTTGGCTCCCCGTTTTAACGTGGCAGCGTCCGGATTGACTTGATACGTTTATGTGAAGCTACAGAACGTGGTGAATGTTTTTGGCATATCCGATTGAGCCAGGATTCCCGGGGCTTGAAGGATGAGTAAATGGAAGCGTGGCCCATTGGACTGGGCAAATTTTGGCTCTCTGGACATTGCTACTCCTCACCCTGCCCTAGGGTGGGAAAGGAGATCCGGATGATGATGATGATGATGATTTTCATTTTTCCGTCCTTCTCATATTTTCCTACTTTCCTCCACCTCTCATATTTTCCTACTTTCCTCCACCTCTCATATTTTCCTACTTTCCTCCACCTCTCATGTTTTCCTACTTTCCTCCACCTCTCATGTTTTCCTACTTTCCTCCACCTCTCATGTTTTCCTACTTTCCTCCACCTCTCATGTTTTCCTACTTTCCTCCACCTCTCATATTTTCCTACTTTCCTCCACCTCTCATATTTTCCTACTTTCCTCCACCTCTCATATTTTCCTACTTTCCTCCACCTCTCATGTTTTCCTACTTTCCTCCACCTCTCATGTTTTCCTACTTTCCTCCACCTCTCATGTTTTCCTACTTTCCTCCACCTCTCATGTTTTCCTACTTTCCTCCACCTCTCATGTTTTCCTACTTTCCTCCACCTCTCATGTTTTCCTACTTTCCTCCACCTCTCATGTTTTCCTACTTTCCTCCAGCTCCTCCCAAAAATTTTTGCTCCTCTCAAAGTCCTAAAAGTTTGATTTCTTGGGTCAATTTTTGTGCTGGGTCTTCAATTTATTTATTTTTTTTTTCCCCTCAAGTTTTTGGATCGCACGGCACGCTTCTTGTGTGTGTGTGTGTGTGTGTGTGTGTGTGTGTGTGTGTGTGTGTGGTGTGTGCGCGCGTCTCTCTCTCTCTCTCTCTCTCTCTCTCTCTCTCTCTCACTCACTTTCTGTTACCCATAAATATTCCACTAAGCAACACAGAGTATCACATTAATACATCAACCACAAAGTATTCGGTATTTTTCAATAATACAACCATCTGACCCCTTGACCTCGCTGTATCGTTGCCAAAATACACTCTGATGGGGAATACAGGTGGATGGCTTGTTACAGGGGCAGTGGTTCAGTAATTAAAGTGTGAACAATGGCGCACTCAGTTTTATTAATTCTTCTACCATTAAATTCCAAAGTAAAATAATAACGCACCGGATACTTTATAATAACGACCCGGCATCTTCCAGTAACGCCAAAGAACTACGGAAATGAACAAGAACAATAATAACAAGAAGGGAATACGTACCTCCACGTAATATAATAACGAACTGCCGCTTCCAGTAACGCCAGAGAACAGCGGACAAGAACGAGAAGAACACTGAAAGGTCGGGGAATGCAGACGGGCAATAATTCATCGTTCATTCATTATAAAGGTTGTTTACTAGGCGAGTCTGTATACCAAATGCCAGTGCATAGGTCAGTGGCGTCCTGATGTAATATATATGGAGTGGAGGATTTGGAGGAGCTGAATGAACTATGTCTTTTTACCTGCCTGTCTTTGTCTGTCAGGCTGTCTGCTTGGCTGTCTGTCTCTGTCATTATCTGTATGTCTAACTGTCTCGCTGAATGTTTATCTGTCTACATGTCTTACCTGTCTGTCTGTTTATCTTTCTCTTTGTCTCTCTGCCTATCTCTTTATTCATCGACAGTATCTATCAGTATCTATCTATCTATCGACTGTATTTGTCTATCACCATGTCTATCAGAAGAAAGTGCGAACATGGTGAAAGAGAAAGTGAAGAAGGAAAGATGGAGGTGGAGAGAAACCAGACGAGAGGTAGAGACGGGAGGAGGGATGAAAATAGCTCGGTCCCTTTCAGTACGATGACATTGGTGCTGCGGGGGAGTGGCGCCTTCACGTGGTAACACCGCTGTGGCCGGATCCACTGCCCGGTTATACGAACTTTGCCTAACTCCCTATCTCTTGTAAGGGGGATGGTGGATGCCTGAGGAAAAAATGAGAGAGAGAGAGAGAGAGAGAGAGAGAGAGAGAGAGAGAGAGAGAGAGAGAGAGAGAGAGAGAGAGAGAGAGAGAATAAACTGTGAATGAAGTGCAGACTAAACCCCTTAATCGGGTGTCGTCTGTGTGTGTGTGTGTGTGTGTGTGTGTGTGTGTGTGTGTGTGTGTGTGTGTGTGTGTGTTTCGTTGTAACCATCAGACGATTTTGTTCAGCTTAGGGGAGGCTTTTTCAACTCGAGAGGTTAGATACAGCCTTCATTAACCCCCTTCACGTTGAGAGGTTGTCCTTAAGCTGCGTGAAATCGTCTGTCTGTGGCTAGAATATGATGAAAACGAAGGGGTTGAGGGGCGAGAGGGCAGTGAAGAAGAGGGAGAGAATAGAAGGAAGAAGATATTGGAAGGAACAAGATAAGAGAGAAAGTGGTAGGAAGGAGACAGTTGAAGGAAGAAGGAAGACGATAAGACAAGGAAGAAGGTAATGGAAGAAGGAGGTAGAAGGAGGAAGATAACCAGAGGAAGAAGAAGGTAACAGAAGGAGGGTGACGATGATGGAAGGAAAAAGAATATGAGTGGAAAAGGAAAAAAGAATTGTATCACTATATTATTCAACAAAATTAACTTCAAGTAATATTTGTTTTCCCACCTTTTCTGAGTTTTTCTTTTTAACGTGATGACTCCCTATGTCTTTCATTTTAAATCCTGTTATAATGGCACTTTTTTTTTGTCATATTCTTCGTCCGCTTTTTTTTTTTTTTTTTTTATGCGGTTAATTATTTATTTATCTTCTGTCTACACTTTATTGTTTCATTTTTATTACCTACTGTCATTTTTAGTTTTTATTATTCCCAGTGATTTTTTTTTCCTATAGTCAATTTATTTTCATCGTATTACCATAGTACCATCACCTTATTTCTACTACTACTACTACTACTACTACTACTTCAACTACTACTTCTGTTGTTATTATTTTGTATGTTGTTACGCGGCCTGCACTGACCTCCTGACATTTGGCTTCATCTTGCATGGCCTCCCTAAAGATGACCTGGCCCCCCCTGCTGTATGAATGGCGCCCTGTGTAGTGTGTACCTGTGTGGGGTGTAGCTGAGGGCTGTATCTGTAGGGTGTATCTCTAGGGCGTTTTTCTAGAGGCCTTTTCCACTCCTGTATTTCACTCTTCCTACCACAAGCCGATTTGCGATTTTATTAACCTTATTGACCTTCGTGGGCGGATCCAGGGTCTATTTTCGTGTGGTTATGAAGATTACTAACTTCTCTTCCCTGCCGATTTATTTATTATTCTGCACCGTTACTATATTCCTTTGCGTTACTCATGCCATCTGTTGTCGTGTAGTTATGAAGCTTACTCCTCTTCCTTCGCGATTTATTTATGATTTTGCACCATCACGGTATTCTTTTGCGTTATTCATGTAATCTATGTCGATATTGAAAAGACCCAAGAAGCAAACCAGATATTAATGGGTAGTGTGGACAATAAATGGCTCCTGTAATTAGCCATTTTTCCAGTAGGGTTCCGTCCAGTGTGTGTGTGTGTGTGTGTGGCAATCGTTTGAAATTACGGGAAGAGAAACACGCCACTGAACTGAAAGGATTGACTGCTGCTTATATTGTAACACGTCAGAGGTCAGTCGTAGTTGAAGGTAGTGTTGAAGTCTGTCTGTCAGTAACGTGGAGTGCAAGACCCAAACACTGACGGTCATTTATGGAACGCTTGTGAGTATTACATATCGTTAGCCTGCATCCCATAGTACAGAAGGCAGTTAGCAGTCATACAAAAAGGCCAAGTACGTTCCCTCATGCTCAGGAACTTCAAAAATTGTTGTCAAATTTTTTAAGTCTGCGTCACGGTAATCGCATTGAAAGGCTTTGGTAATTGTTTTGGAGGCTTGGTAATGGTGAAGGGAGTGATATGGAACTGAATCCGCTTTGGTAATTGTATGGAGGATTGGTGATGGTGAAGGGAGTGTGGTTATAGTGTTGGATCATCTTATACTTTCACTAAAACCACGTGCCTAATTGTACTAAGGTGTTGATGATAGCATTAGGCGTTCGTAATAGATTTGAACCGTTACTCCTGATGGTACTATAACACACACACACACACACACACACACACACACACACAGTCTCTCTCTCTCTCTCTCTCTCTCATAATGGGATAATCGTCCTAATCCCTCTTCATTTTAATCCCTCTCGCTCCTCCCCTCCTTCTCACCGACTGAGGGGAAAAAATCTGGAAAACTGAAACAGATGATGATGAGAAAGGGAAATGAAACGTGACGAAACTGGACGAATGTAATTGAGAAAAAAAAAGAAAACAGGGAACGAACGAAACTGATGCAAGAGAACCGGAAATACTCATAGATTGAAACTAGGAATATGACGCTGGGTGAAACTGTGGAATTAGGACGAAGGGAAATGATCAGGTGAAACTAGGATGAAAGGAAATGAAACTACGAAGGAAACTGACTAAAGTGGAGACAGAAGGAAACCGAGTATAGCAAGATGAAGCAGGAAATGATTAAATAATTGGGAAACCTGAGTTGGATTAATTGAAACAGGTTGAAACTAGAAGACATGATTGAAGCGTGATGAATGTTGAACGATGGTAAATGAAACCTTTGGCGTGCTTTAACGAATTGTTATTTCTCTCTCTCTCTCTCTCTCTCTCTCTCTCTCCTTCGTATCTTGTATCTTGCCACACCCAGGTCGTAATAGCTCCCTGAGAGCCAGGAGAGAGAGAGAGAGAGAGAGAGAGTGAGTGGAGGTGGTGAGTATTAATGTGTGTGAGGGATGGAGAGAGAGGGACGAGAGAATTAATGTGTGTGTGTGCGTGTGTGTGTGTGTGTGTGTGAGAGAGAGAGAAAGAGAGAGAGAGAGGGAAACTGATGATGCTTATTATTTTATGTAATTGTGTGTACACCCGCTTCGGTATGTATATAATTTGTGTTCATGTGTATTCACTGTACTCGTATGTACGTGTATGCGTATGTTTGGTTATGTGTGTGTGTGTGTGAGAGAGAGAGAGAGAGAGAGAGAGAACATCAGCGTAAGGTCACAGGGTGTATCTGGCAGCAGCCACTTACACTTTAATGTGACACTTCTCCCTCCCTCCCTCCTTCCCTCACACACACACACACACACACACACACACACACACACACACACACACACACACACACACACACACAGGGACGCTATCCTGTATAAAAAAAAAACTTGCATTATCTTTTTATTAATATTTACATCCAGCCAAGCACGTTTACAAGCACAGCCAAGTACACGGTCATGCATATGCGTACACACACACACACACACACACACACACACACACACACACACACACACACACACAGTGACCTTAAGAATACACATACAATTACCTTAACTTCCTCTACATAATTATACACGAACGCATACCATAGAAAGATACAGATTGATAGATTTATGATAGTTACGCATATAGATTGATAGATAGACAAATAGATAGATACAGCGCTACAGAAATAGGTTGTACAGATATAACTAAAACATTCAGAATCACCATGAACAAAATATTTTCATCTATCAGTATCTAAAAAAAAAAGATAAAAAATAATGAAAATAAAAAAAAACTGCATAAATAAAAGAAAAAAAGTTACATTAATATTCAAAGTTACTTATGCATTGTTCCATACTGCATGTTGAGACGGTTATAAGTAGCGCCTGTTTCTCACGTGGATTATATGGCCTTGCTACGTTATTGGCTTGTACACACACACACACACACACACACACACACACACACACACACACACACACACACACACACACACACACACACACACACGTCCATATACTCCCCCGCCCCACGCACACCCTTGCCGATATTCTCTCTCTCTCTCTCTCTCTCTCTCTCTCTCACACACACACACACACACACACATTCCACTACAAATGCAGATGAAATTCCCAGCCGCCTCCTACGCCCCTATTAGCAGCAGTATGGGCCTGGAAACGTGGTTAGGGCGCTGAGCTTACTGCCTCTCACCCCTGTTTCTTTCCGTTTCGGCCCTAGTTTCATCCTGTTTCACCGCGTTTCGAACCTAATTTCATCCCGTTTCAGCCCTAGAGTCATCCTGTTTCGCTGCATTTCGGCCTTAGTCTCCTCCTGTTTCAGTAGTTTCAGCCTGTTTCACCCCGTTTTACCTTACTTGTGTTGGTGTTTTTGTTTCACCGTGTTCAGTATCTTTTAGTTATTTTGTCACCAATCGTACGTGCTCACCCATGTTTCACCGCGTGTCGGGCGTTGTTTAATTCCGTTTCACCGCGTTTCGGACGTTGTTTCACCCCGTCGCACTTCACTTGTCCTGTTTGCGTGTGTTTCACCGAGTACAGCATCTTTTAGTTATTGCGTCAA
This sequence comes from Coenobita brevimanus, assembly GCF_032717465.1. Lineage (NCBI taxonomy): Eukaryota > Metazoa > Arthropoda > Malacostraca > Decapoda > Coenobitidae > Coenobita > Coenobita brevimanus. The sequence goes on along the minus strand of NC_137060.1, from coordinate 29,608,628 downwards.
CGATCGTACTGGCTCATCCGTGTTTCACCACATGATGGTCGTAGTTTCACCTGTTTTTCGGATGTTTTCGAGTTTCATTGGTTTGTGACCTTCATTATGCTTCTGTTTCACCGCGGTCTTGTATGTTTCTTTGCCCATAGAGGAGGATGCTGTCTGATGTGATGCGTCAGGGGTGGGAGCGACGGACAGGCCCAAACAGTGAAGGAGACGCAGGGGAATAGCAGCAGAACTTTTGCCCGTGATTGTACCGTTGGCGTCCTGCGTTGATCCTAAGTGCCGTGTGTGTGTGTGTGTGTGTGTGTGTGTGAGAGAGAGAGAGAGAGAGAGAGAGAGAGAGAGAGAGAGAGAGTGAGGGGGTGGGGTGGGGAATGACAGTCGCTAACAGGCCACTTCCTCACCACCAGTTATGGACGATTGAGGCCTGGTTTACTCCGGTATACCTCCCTCCCTCCTCTCCATCACTCCTCTCCATCACTGCTTTCACTCTCCCTCCATCACTGCTCTCACTCTCTATCTCACCTTCAGTAAACTTGTAATCATATGAAAGAAGTCGCCTTGGAGTGTGGCAGACTGCGGTACACTACTACGATAACATTTAAAATTGCTTGGTAAATATTTGACTTTTAATTCTTAGCTACGCCTCTGAATGACGACCCACTTTTATGATGTAACTTGCCCTTATAGATCAAAATACCTTGAAAAACAAAAACTGTCTTCCTGCTTTGCCATCTGTATTGTAGACTTATTACCCATTCTGTAACAGTGAATGAATTGCCGTTTGCGTTCCATTGTACTGCTTTGTATTTGCATCCTTCTTCCCCGGCTATCACTTCCTTCCCTCTCACTCTTCTTCCTCCCCTTTCCTCCTGTCTCCTCCTTCCTTTCCTCCTCCTCCTCCTGTCACATTCCTCACTGCTTTCCTCCCTACGTCACGTTTTTCCCTCCTCATCTTTGCCTCCATCCTTCACCACCTCCTTCCTCCCTCCTTACCTCCCGTCTCCTCCTGCTTCCTCACCCCTTCCCCCCCTCTTTTTCTCTTCCCCTTCCTCCCCATCCCTCGTCTTTCTGTTCCTCGGTTTTCTTCCATCCCACCTTCCCGCTTCTCATTCTGCTTCCCCTTCCATCCATCCATCCATCCTTCCTTTCTTCCTTCCTTCCTTCCTTCCTTCCTTCCTTCCTCCCTCCCTCCCTCCCTCCCTCCCTTCATTCCTTCCTTCTCTGTCTGCTTTCTCTTTTTCCTCCTTTCTCCCTTCCTCCATGCCCACACAAGGGAAAGTTGGAGGAGGTTATGTATTCACCCCTGTTCGTCTGTGTTTGTGCACGAGATATCAAAACGTTATCAGTGGATTTCCGTTGAATTTTGTGGCTGCGTGAGTCATGGGCCAAGGAAGAGTTGATCAGATCTTGGTGGTGATCAGAGTTGTTTTGGCATTGGCTGAGGTATGCGCTCTCTAAATGCTGTCTACTTCTATCAGTTTTTCTATTTTGCCCCTCCCCCACACTCCTGTCTTCTCCTGCTGTTGCATCTACCTGTCTTCCTCCCTCCCTACCAATCTTTTCTCTTCTCTCTCATTTACCTCTCCCAATCTTCCCACTGTTTCTCTCTTTCACCTACTCCTTCCTCTCCTCCATACTTCTCTCCGTCTTTCTTTGTTTCCATCTATTTTTACCTCCCTCCTTCCTTCCCTTCTTCATCATCTCTCTTCTCGTGTTGTCAGCCTTCCTTACTTCCCTTCACCTATCCCCTCTGCTGTCCTCTCTTTTACCTTTCTTTTTTCCTTAAATTCTTAGACTCTCTCTCTCTCTCTCTCTCTCTCTCTCTCTCTCTCTCTCTCTCTCTCTCTCATTATGTCCCTATTCTGTTTTTCGTCCGATATTCCTCCCCCTTTCTTTTATCAGGAAATACTTCTCCCTAGCCATTGTCTCTCATCCTGTATTATCTTTTTTCTGTTTTTTTTTTATCCTTCCCTTATTTTTATTTGTTATTCCTCCCTCTATGTTTATCCATTTATTCTCCTTTTTATCCACAAGCTTACTCAGTTTCCCTAAGCCTTCTTCCTTATCCGTTCCCATGTTCTCTTCTCTTTCTGTCCTCCTTTCGATCCTCCGTTCCTTCCTGCACCAACCCCCGTCCCTCCTTCCTTTCTCTTCCCTTACCTCATCTCTCCCTCATGTCCTCTTCCCCTCTTTCTCCCGCCTCCTTCTCTTCCTTGTTCCCTCCCTCCCACCATCCCCCTTCCCTCGGGCCCCCACCTCTTACCTTCATGTCTCCCTGCCTTCGCTCCCTTCTCTTCATTGTTCCTTCCCTCCCTCCCTCTTCCTTCCTTGAGTCCCTCCCTCCTCCCTCCCTCCCTCTTCCTTCCTTCCTTGTGTCCGTCCCTCCCCCCTCCCTCCCTCTTCCTTCCATGTGTCCCTTCCTCCTCCCTTCCTCCCTCTTCCTTCCATGTGTCCCTTCCTCCTCCCTTCCTCCCTTTTCCTTTCGTGTGTCCCTCCCTCCCTCCCTCCCTCTTCCTTCCGTGTGTCCCTCCCTCCTCCCTCCCTCCCTCTTCCCTCCATTTTTCGTACCTCATGACTTTAATCTATAATCAATTCTGAAGGACTCCACTGGTGAGGGCATGGAAGGACTGACTGACTGAATAAATGAATGAATGAATGACAAATACTGCTGACCTCTCGCTCCATGAATAACAAAAATACACTACTATCGGCCTAACTCTGTGCTCCACCATTTGAAAGACAAGATGATGGTCGAGGGGAAATAAGGGAAAAAGTGACCAGTGAACCATCGAATCCTAAGTCCTACCTCTTTCCCGTATGTTCGTTGTTTACTTTCTTGCGTCTGCCTGCCTCACCCCCTCATCCTCGGACATGCCCCCTGGCCCAGCGTCAGATTAGCTTGATTCGGACCAGATCTAACCGCCTCTCGCCGTAACAGCACCGTCAAGGATAACACAGCATTACGCGGCACTGCATCATATCACAACACAATACACTTCACCACATCTTTGCACACTACGCTAAACTGCATATTGCGACCCTTTTTATTACATGGCCCTACACTACACTAGAGTACACGCCACACCACACCACACTACACTACACTGCACCACACCACACTACACTGCACCACACCATACCCCACCACACCACACATCCAAAACACATCCTAAGTAAAAGTTGTCTGGCAGTAGGGAGGTTAAAAGCTTCATTGTGTTTTTCATGGACTAACTGTACTCCTTTCACTCTAAGTTGGTGTAAAATGGCCATCTCTCCATATTGAATCTTAAGCTGCACAGTAGCATAACACTAGACACTGATCCTGGTTACAAAGGACTGCTATGGAAGGGATGTAGGACCATAGCATTGTATGTTTATTTATTTGTTTTTGACCAGAAGGCCGAAAATCTGGGCCAATTTAAAGTAAAAAGGGTCTACTTATGCTTGTATTCACGCAAGTTCCCAAACACCTCTTCTTTATCGATTTATTTTTGGATATGAATAGTTAATATCCCTTCGTACGTTTTTTATGCAGAGTACGGCGATATTGGAAGGATTTATGTAACAGAGAAGTGGACAGTTAGGTGTATAATAAAGAATCAGTCGCCTAGAAAAAGGTGTTTAGGAGCTTCCTCAACCGACAAGCATATGGGCCTTGGTCTCTCCTGCGTTGCAAAAACACACTTAATAAGGCGCCTTGCTGTACAGGTTGAGGAGAGAGAGAGAGAGAGAGAGAGAGGCGTTTCGTCAGCCGTGGAAGGATTAATGAGGACTGTGTTAACTCTTCTTGGCCTCTTGTACTCCAGTCAGCCGAGAATATGATTGGACGCTCCCTGGAATAGAGTACTAGAGTTGTACCGCCCATGAGAGGGTTATGGTTCACTCACTTCAACGTGGCCCAAATTTTCATCCCATTCCAGTGTATTTTCCATAGCTCAGTGGCAGAAGGAGACGATACAGCGCATCTACCTTCATTCTGCAGCACTTCTTCGTGACTAGCATCCTATTCTAGTGTTTTTCTCCCTATCACTTCACCCCACACCTAACGTCTAACTAGGCTGGGATGTGTGAGTTACGTGTGGTGTGGTGATGGTGGTGGTGGTGTGGGCTGGTTTGGTGGTGTGGGTTGGTGGTGTGGTGTGGTAATGGTGGTGGTGGTGGTGTGGGTTGGTTTGGTGGTGGTGGTGGTGTGGGTTGGTTTGGTGGTGTGGGGATGTGGTGTGGGTTGGTTTGGTAGTGTGGTGTGTGATGTGGTGGTATTGACTGGTTTGGTTTGGTGGTGTGTTGATGTGGAATGGTTTGGTGTGGTGCTGGAGTGGTTTGCTGTAATGGTGGGTTGATGTTGCTTAATCTGAAGCGATGGTGATGGTGATACTGTGGGTTGGTGTGGCGGTAGTGATGGTGTGACGTAGCGCTGGTGTGGTGTGACGTTGTGTCGGTGTGGTGTGACGTGGCGGTGGTATGGTGTGACGTGGCGGTGTTATGGTAGTGTGAAATAGTGTGACGGAGGTATGGTGTGGTGCGGCAGTGTGAGGGTGGTGTGGTGTGGCGTAGCGGTGAGAGGGTGGTATGGTGTGGTGCGGCAGTGTGAGGGTGGTGTGGTGTGGCGTAGCGGTGAGAGGGTGGTGTGGTGTGGCGTGGCGGTGTGAGGGTGGTATGGTGTGGTGCGGCAGTGTGAGGGTGGTGTGGTGTGGCGTAGCGGTGAGAGGGTGGTGTGGTGTGGCGTGGCGGTGTGAGGGTGGTATGGTGTGGTGCGGCAGTGTGAGGGTGGTGTGGTGTGGCGTAGCGGTGAGAGGGTGGTGTGGTGTGGCGTGGCGGTGTGAGGGTGGTATGGTGTGGTGCGGCTGTGTGAGGGTGGTGTGGTGTGGCGTAGCGGTGAGAGGGTGGTGTGGTGTGGTGTGGCGGTGTGAGGGTGGTGTGGTGTGGCGTGGCGGTGAGAGGATGGTGTGGTGTGGCGTGGCGGTGTGAGGGTGGTGTGGTGTGGCGTGGCGGTGTGAGGGTGTTGTGGTGTGGCGTGGCGGTGTGAGGGTGGTGTGGTGTGGCGTGGCGGTGTGAGGGTGGTGTGGTGTGGCGTGGCGGTGTGAGGATGGTGTGGTGTGGCGTGGCGGTGTGAGGATGGTGTGGTGTGGCGTGGCGGTGTGAGGGTGGTGTGGTGTGGTGTGGTGTGGTGTGGCGGTGGTTGAAAGGAATGGTGCCCTAATTTTAGAGTATGGCGCGAGGTTAATTCCGTCCCCCCATATTGTGTTGTGGCGGCTTGAGGTGGGGGCAGGGGGAGGGGGAGGAGAGGGCAGAGGAAGGGAGAGGAGAGGAGAGGAGGGAGAGTATGAAAGTAGGGGAGAGAAAGGTGGATGGGCGAGGGGAGAGAGTTGTGAGGTAGGGGTGGGGGAATGTAGTGGCAGGGGAGATGGGAGGACGAGAGGGGATGTGGAGGTTGAAGAGAGGGGGGAGGGGTGTGAGGGTAGGGAGGAGATGAAGGGAAGGGAGAGAAATGTAGAGGAGGGGAAGAGGAGGAAAGGAGAGGAAGGAGGGGAGGGGAGGCGTTGGTAGAGGGATGGGGGTCAGAGGAAGAGAGGAGGAATGGGGAAGGTAGGAGAGGGGAGAAGGGTGGAAAGAAAAGGTCATTTAGTGGGGAGAGGAAGGGGTGGCGTGAGATAAGGGGTAGAGGAGAGGAAGAGGGAAGGGGGGAAAGAGGGAAGATGGGTAGGGAGGAGAGGCCTTTGAATGGGAAGAGGAAGGATGGGCTGGGGTGGGGTTGGACTATGTAGGGGAGAAAGTGAGAGGGAGGAGAGAATGCAGTAGGTTGAGGTTCATGAGAGAGAGAGAGAGAGGTGGGGTGAATCGACTGAATGTAGTTGATTAAGAGGGGAGAAGAGGAAGGAGGGGTGAGGAGAGGGGAAGTGTGGTGGGAAGTAACACGGAAGAAGAGGAGAGGGAAGAGGAAGAGGAGGGATTTGGTTGGATGAAGGAAGGAGGTGAATGAGGAGAGACAAGATGTGGAGGAGAGGAGGGGAGAGATAGAAGGCAAGGAGAGATGAAGGAGAGGGAAGGGTTTGGTGCAGTAAGAGAAACGGGGGAGGAGGAAAGGGGAGGAAGGAGAAAAGAGAGAGGGGGGGCTGGATGAAGTGGAAGGGAGAGGGAGAGGAGAGGAGGGGTTGGATAAGGGAAGGAGTGGGAATGAGGCTGGAGGAAATTGTGTGTGTGTGTGTGTGTGTGTGTGTGTGTGTGTGTGAGGGGGGATGAGAAAGCTTAGAATGAGAAGGAGGGAGACGGGGAGAGCGTGGCTTAGGATGGATAGAAGGGGAGGAGGAAGGAGTGGGGGGGAGAGAAAAGGGAAGAAAGAGAAGGAGGGGAAGGAAAGGTGGAGAGGAGAGGAGAACGGGACCAGAGTGGGAGAGGAGAGAAAGGGAAAGGGAATGGAAGGAAGGGGAGGAGAAAAGAGAGATGAGGAGGAGAGCATAGCCAAACACAGTAAGAGAAGGGGAAGGGAATGAAATTGAGAGAGAGAGAGAGAGAGAGAGAGGATAGCCAAACACAGTAAGAGAAGGGGAAGGGAAAGAAATTGAGAGAGAGAGAGAGAGAGAGAGAGAGAGAGAGAGAGAGAGAGAGAGAACACCTGTGACTGCAAAAAAGGAGAATTATGGATGGGGAATACCTTTAAGATGTGTTAAGAGAACTTTAACGAGTAACAACAAACGAAATATTAAGTGTTCAGTTGATAAATGGGCATCGTAATTATTTCATTTAGTTTATAAGGGAAATGTAGTTAAGGTAAGTGATTATCCCCGTCAGGCCGAGGACGTGTTGTGTATTTTTAATCTTGCTTCCTCTAGACGATTTTTATTCGTCCTAAAGCCTGGCCATCTTATACTGAAGAGGTTAATGAAGGTTAGTATGAAGGCTTAATAATAATAACTCGCCTGGTGGTGGCAGTAATGGAATATAGAATGCGTCATTGGGGTGAACTGGTGGAAGGAGATGGTTTGCATGGGCTTCATCACCAGAGGTCTTCCCTTAGTTGCATATGAGCGCCTTGTGGTGGCAGGGATAAAATGATAGTAATTAGCAACGGGAAATGTAGGAACAGCAGGTAGGAACTAGAAAGCACCTAGAAAGCGCATACCGCCGCCAACGCCAATTAAGTCATGATTTGCTGTTGTAATTCCTTTCCCTTGCCAGACGAATACTTTTACGGTCTCAACGATTCAGATTATTCTACGGTCTTGATGTGCCCTGTTATACAAATTCAGAGAGCGCATACATCCGCCAACGCCAGTAAAATTTATGATTTACTGCATCCGGATCCGAATCCACGTCAAAGTCTTGTAAACTCATACTTGACCATCCACCCACCTATCCACCTAATTATACTGGGATCCGATAACAGGTTTGTGGGATATCTTGTCCTCAAACAGATAGACACCAGTGAATACAGAATCTCCGTCAAGTTCGTCGGCGGAAGTAATTGATGTATGGAGTTGCGGTGGCCGATCGGTAGCGTACTCGTCTCGTGATGCGTGTATCTCGGGTCTGGGGTTCGAATCTAAGAAGTGGGGGATTTCTAAGGTAGTATGTCCTTCAGTAGGGTTGCATAATTTCGCACTCTGTCAGTACCACCAATGACATATAGAACACACGCACAAACAGACCTATTATAACATTCCGACTTCCACATAAATCCTTCCTCATCCGTACCTCGCCAGCGTGGGTAGTGATTAATTCTGGCCCTCACTCTCCCTCTTAAGTGAAGGTCCGGACTTGCAGTGGGATTTTACGTGAAATGATGAGGGTATGGTGTGGAGTCAGAGTGATGAAAATGTATGGATTCTGTGTGTGTGTGTGTGTGTGTGTGTGTGTGTGTGTGTGTGTGTGTGTGTGTGTAAAAGCTTGGCCATGTGCGTGGGTTTGCGCATGCATACTTAATTTTACTACCCGTCTGCGTGTGTGTGTGTGTGTGTGTGTGTGTGTCAGTTGCTTATGTGTACGTATGTGTAGCTGTTTACGCTTGCTGATAGTTGCTTGTGGCTGTTTACATGTTTTCTTGTGTGTGTGTGCTTCTTTGTGACTGCATGTTCCTGTGTGTGTGTGTGTGTGTGTGTGTGTGTGTGTGTGTGCATGGGGTGGTATTTCAGTGTTTGTGAGTGGACTGGAGCTTTAATTCATGTGTGTTGGCATTTCAGTGCCTGAGTGTGCGTATGTCTGTGCTCGTGTGTGTATGTGCGTGGGATGGAATTTCAGTTCAGTATGTGCTCTTGTGTAGATCTGTGTGTGTGTGTGTGTGTGTGTGTGTGTGTGAAGTTCGTCTGTCTGTTTATGTGAATATGTGTCGTTTTATGTGATAGACTTGATGTCATGTTTTTTTTCAGTATATTTGTGAGTGTGTGTGTATGTGTATTTGTCCTTGCGTGTGTGTGCGTGTGAAGCCTGAGGTATGTGTGTGCGTGGGAGGTTTGTGCATGCTTGTGTGTGCGTGCGTGTGTGTGGTGTGAGGGGTGTGGGGTGAGGGTAGGGGTGATGGCAGGGGCCGTTGCTCTCAATACCCTAGCCGGCCCCGCGACCTTGGTTAGACGATACTGCCTTGCCCTCCCCACCCGTCCTTCATCCCTCCCTCCAACCCCTCCATCCCTCCCTCTCTCCCCTTCAACCTCTCCATCCCTCCCTCCAGTCCCTCCATCCCTCCCTCTGTCCCCCCCATCCCCTCCTGTCTAACCTCTTCAAACCCCCCTCCGTCCCATCATCTTTGTCACCCTCCATCACTATCTCTCTCTCCCCCTCCATACCTCTCTTCCATTTTTCTGTCTCCCTATCCCTCCATTCCTCCGCCTGTCTCCCTCCCTCCACCTCTTCCCCTCCCTCCCTCCCTCCCTCCATCGCATCCCTGTCTTCCTCTCCCTCACCCTCTCGCTTCCCATACCACCCCTCTCTTCTCTTACTCTCCCTCCCCCTTCCCCCCTCCTTCTACTCCCTTCATTCCCGTCCCTTATGCGTACCCTCCACCCCTACCTTCCATCCCTCCCTTCCTCCTCTCCTTTCCTCCCTTCATACCCCTCTTCATCCATTCTGTCAGTCCCCTTCCCGCCTTCAATCTTTCTCTCTCTCTCTCTCTCCATCATTATATTTTTGTCTCCCTCCCTCACCATCCTTCCTCGTCTCTTACTCTTCTTTCTCCGTCTCCTCCATGTTCCCTCCCTATCTCCTCTCTCCATCCTCCACTTTGTCTCCCTTCTCCCCCCTCCTCTGTCTCTCTGTCACCCCCTCCCTTCATCACTTTCTCCCTCCCCTTCCTCTCTTCCCCTCTCCCTGCCCCTCCCTCTCCCCCTCTTTCTGCCCTATTGCTCCTTTCCTCCTTGCTTCAGCCTTATCTCCCTCTTTCACCCTCCCACTTCTTCCCTCCCCCTCACCCCATCCTCTCTCCCTCTGCTTCATATCTCGAATGCTTTACCCCGCCTCTCCTTCCCTCTCACCCCTCCGCCTCCTCTTCCTCTTCCCCTCCTCCGCCTCCTCCTTTCCCCTCTCTCTTCCCCTTTCTTCTCCCCCTCCTCCCTCCCTTCTCGTACTGGCACCCTCCTTTTCACTCCCCTTCCCTCTCCTCTCTCTTCTCTTCGTCTTATCTCTGTGTTCCTCCTTCTCCTCCCTTCTCTCCATCTACCTCCGCTTATCTCCCTTGTCTTGCCACACCTCCTTCCCCTCCTTCTCACTCCTCCCTCCCTCCCTCTTATGCTCGCTCCTCCCTTTTCCCCATTACCTCCGTCCCTCCTTCCCCCTCTCTTCCCCTGTCGCTCCTCAGCCTTCATTCACACTCATCCACATAGGGACCTGGATGTAAAGCTCGATTGTTGCGTATCATTCAGGGAAACATTGGAACCCGAAAAAAAATGTATTATACAGTATGCCTTGATGACATCTCGTTTACTATATGTATAATTAATACTATCCCTTTTTATTATTATTATTATTAATATTATTATTATTATTATTAAGAACTCTACATTCTGTGGTGTTGTTATTGATATTGTAGATATTATTTCCTTTTTTTTTGGGGGGGGAGGGGGAAATCTAGAAGGCTGGCATTCCAAGATCGTTCGAGGTAGAGACTTGAAATTTTCAGGAGTGATTTATCTTGGTTGCAGTTTTTTTTTTTTTTTTTATCTAGCCCCACAGTAGCGCCCTGTTATTTTTTTCAATTTTTGCTTTCCTGCGCAGCAAAAACTACTGACTCGATCGCATTGCAAATGTTCCAGTATGTAGTCGTCAACATGCACTAGTACACCTGGGTATTGATATTGGGATTCAATAAATACTTTTTGAGATATTGAGAAAAATCAAACTGGCCGCCTCTCGTCTGAAAGTGCAAACCGGAAAGTATTTGGCCGATTTTGACCAAACTCGGTGGAAATATAGTGGGTCATGAGTGAACATGATTCGCAGAGTATGAATGACCTTGACCTTGATCTCAAGGTCACAGGTCAAAATCCGTAAAAATTTTCGAGTCATACCAAAAGTCCTTTAATATTAGGTCTACAGTGATAAAAGTATTGTCATCTGGAATGTTGAGATTTTTGAATATTGCTTCAGTAGTTTCAGAATTATGGTTATTATTGTTGTTGTTGTTAATATTAGCATTTTATTACGCCAGGTATGTGAGCATATCATGGGCTAATTCTCTCTCTCTCTCTCTCTCTCTCTCTCTCTCTCTCTCTTTCTCTCCATGACGTCCATCTTAGCATTCATAACTCTCATTTTTCCTCCTTTCTCCTCCTCCTTTTTCCTTCTCCTCTTCCTTGCTGTTCTTCTTCCTTCCCAGTTCTTTTTACCTCCTCTGTTTTGTCTCCTCATTTCTCGTGGCTCCTCTCCTCTCCTCTCCTTTCCCCTCCTCTCCTCTCCTCTCTTCATTCCATTCTTTCTCTGTTTTCCTTCGTCTTCTTGTTCTTCTTAGTCTTCTTCCTCCTCCTCCTACCTCTTCTTCGTCGTCGTCGTCGTCGTCGTCGTCGTCGTCTTCCTCCTCCTTCTCCTCCTCCTCCTCCTCCTCCTCCTCCTCCCATAAAACGAGGGAGAGGTCCAGTCTTTGCATCTTTCGGTACTAGACCTGAAAATGGTGGTAGTTGTGGTGGCAATGGTGGTAGTTGTGGTGGTGGTTGTGGTGATAGTGGTTATATGATGGTGATAGTTGTGATGGTGGTGATAATTATTGTGGTGATGATGATGACGGGTGATGGTGAAAGTGCTGATGGTGGTAGTTGTGGTAGTTTAGGCGACTTGTAATGGTGGTGGTTGTGATGGTGGTGATGGTTGTGGTGGTAATGGTGGTGGTTATGGTAGTTCGGGTGACTTGTAGTGGTGGTGGTGGATCCTTGTAATTGTGGTAGAATAGGGGCTGATAGTTGTGTGTGTGTGTGTGTGTGTGTGTGTGTGTGTGAGAGAGAGAGAGAGAGAGAGAGAGATAGAGAGAGAGATTAATTGCAGTAATTGTCAGTTATATATCGCTGTCAAGGGATTAAAGTTTGATAATGTTTGTAGTTGTGGTAGTGGATTGTGGTTAAGGATGGTGGTAGTTGTGGTAGTGGATTGTGGTTAAGGATGGTGGTAGTTATGGTAGTGGATTGTCGTTAAGGATGGTAGTAGTTGTGGTGGGATGATTGGTGTTGGTAGCTGCGCCGACAGATGGTTGTGGTGGTGGTAGTTGTGGTTATTGTCAAAGATGTTGGTAGTTGTGGTTGTTGATGATGCTGGTAGTTGTGGTTGTTGATGTTGATGGTTGTGGTAGTTGATGAAGATGTTGGTAGTTGTGGTTGTTGTTGATGTTGGTAGTTGTGGTTGTTGATGAAGATGTTGGTAGTTGTGGTTGTTGTTGATGTTGGTAGTTGTGGTAGTTGATGAAGATGTTGGTAGTTGTGGTTGTTGTTGATGTTGGTAGTTGTGGTTGTTGATGAAGATGTTGATAGTTGTGGTGGTGGGTGATGGTGGTAGTTGTAGTACAGTATTAAGTGTCTGAATTGGATGATGGTAGATAGTTGTGGTAGTGGATTGTGGTAGATGGTGATGGTTGATAGTTGTGGTAGTGAATGGTGGTAGGCACTTGTGGCAATGGATTGTGGTAGGTATCATTGGTTGGTAGTTGTGGTAGTGGATTACGGTAAGTAGTGATGGTAGGTAGCTGTGGTAGTGAATGGTGGTAGGCAGTCGTGGTAGAGGATTGTGGTAGGTAGTTGTGGTGGTGGTGGTAGAACTGAGTGAAGCCGGTTAGGTCCAGTATAGGCGCCAGAGACCGGTTTTAAAAGACCGTTAAGGGTGAGAATATCCAGGGAATTATGCCAGGAATGTGTTGAGGCTGAGAATATGTTACCTCTTTTTTTTTTTTAAATTTAAGTGGATATATTTATGCATATCAGTTTTTCGTATAATTATTTGGCAGGAAATCATTTAGTACGCTGGGTGGTAACCATAACACCAAGTGACGCCGTGTGGTAGAGTGGGTTAAGGCGCAAGTGTTGCCATCTGAGCGTTAGTTGGGGTTTATTGCTCACGTAATGGGTCTCGGGGGAGAGTGAGGCTGGTCATCCTTGCCGTAAATGTCAGGACTGAGAGAGAGAGAGAGAGAGAGAGAGATGGATGAAATTATTGCTCGGCTTTCGTCTATATTTGTCACATTATATTTTCATTTTTCGAGAGACCTCGCTTATGATGTTAAAAAAATAGTCAAGATTTTTCCGTTGCGGTTTTTTTTTTTTTTTTAATGTAAATGGGTGTTTGTTTAGTGTTACGTTACGGTATTTATCGGTATCTATCGGTATTTTGACTTTTTTTTAATGTTTCTAAAAGAGTGTTAAAACGCCGATTATGTTAAAGATATCATTTCAAACTTTTAGTTGCGTCTCTTCGGTGTTAGAGCCAGTATTGTTTAGACCTCTCTCTCTCTCTCTCTCTCTCTCTCTCTCTCTCTCTCTCTCTCTCTCTCTCTCAGGTTTCTTTTATTTCTACTTTTTGTCTTTGTTAGCTGTTTTTTTTTTTTTTTTTTTTTTTAATTGTAGCTATTTCTTGCAGAGACACCCCTGGCTCAGGTGTGGGATTGGGCGTCTGGAGTGTTTGTTGTGACCGCCATGCTGGACTGATTATTATTATTATTATTATTATTATTATTATTATTATTATTTATTCCATTTTTTATTGTTCTTATTGTTGTTTTTATTATATTTATCATTGTTACAGAGGTGGTCTTGTTATTGTTATTTTCATGGTGAAATTAAAATGATTTTTAATTTGTTTACTCCTTGCGTAGGCACGCACAAGGCTGCTGCTGCTGCTGTGTGTGTGTGTGTGTGTGTGTGTGTGTGTGTGTGTGTGTGTGTGTGCGCCGATGTGGATTTCATGAGCAGGTGTAGCCTTGGCGTATTAAGGTGTTCTGCATGTACCTCGGTGTGTGTGTGTGTGTGTGTGTGTGTGTGTGTGTGTGTGTGTGAGAGAGAGAGAGAGAGAGAGGACGAATGCTTGTGAATAGATGTGCACGGTGTGTGTGTGTGTGTGTGCGACTAAGCCACGTGAGTGTGCACACGTGACAGTGCAAGTTTTCCTGTCCTTTTCAGAAGCTTACATATATAGCCTTCCATTGTGTGTGTGTGTGTGTGTGTGTGTGTGTGTGTGAGAGAGAGAGAGAGAGAGAGAGAGAGAGAGAGAAATTTACCTTTTATGCAGTGACGCGTTTTATCAGATTATCGGTATGTGATTGCTTTTCGGAATGTCAAACAATTTTTTTTTTTTTTTTTTTGAGAATTGTCAAGTGAAGAGTGTATGTGTGAATCTGCAGTTTATTTGTGTGTGTGTGTGTGTGTGTGTGTGTGTGTGTGTGTGTGTGTGTGTGTGTGTGTGTGTCCGGAAAAGGGAAGGTCATAGGATTTGGGCTTCGTAGGAGAGAGAGAGAGAATGACGTAATGCGCACTTAAGGAAAAGCTAGGATGCGCAGTAACGGGATGCGTAGGAAGCTGTATGAGTGCGCAGAGTGTGAATAAGATTTGCATTAAAGTGTGCGTTCGTCAGGGTGCAAGGAGGTTAGTGAGCGAGAAAGAATGAGAGGAGGGGGGGTGCGTAAGAAGACAGTCCGTGGAATAGGTGCTTTAGAGAGAAAAGCAAGGTAGGTGATAACGAGAGAGAGAGAGAGAGAGAGAGAGAGAGTGTTAAATTAAAACCTAAAAGAAGGAAAGAAGATGAATGAATGCGTAAGAAGGGAAAGAAGAGTGTTTGATGAATGTGCAAAAACGGAAAGAGGTAAATTACTTTGCAGGAAAAGAAATATGACTAACGTGAATGCGCAAGAAAGAAGAGATTGAGGAGAATGCGCAAGAAAGGAAAGAAGAGATTAAGGAGAATGCGCAAGAAAGGAAAGAAGAGATTGAGGAGAATGCGCAAGAAAGGAAAGAAGAGTTTGATGAATGCGCATTCAAGGCAAGGGGAGAATCAGATGAATGCGCAAGGTAATAAGCAGATGCACAAGAATGGACGAACAGTAAATGGATAAGGACACAAATATGAAACGGAGACGGGTAATGGGTGCGCAGAAAGGAGTGGGTAAGTGCGCAAGAAGGGAGAAGCATGAGTAAGAATCCGCAAAATTGGAGGATGAGAAGGGCGCGCAAGGAAGCTGTACAGTGCGGTGGGTAAGTGAGCAAGAAGGAAAGGAAGGGGGTGTGGCGAGTGCGCAAGATGGGAGATTAGAGAACAGTGTAGGTGCGCTAAATAAGGAAGGATGGAGTAGGAATGTGCAAAGAAGGTAGTGAGTGGGAGAATATTGTAATCGCGTGAGTGCGCAAGAAGAAAAGGGGGAAGGTATGGCGAGTGGGCAAGATGGGAGATTAGGGAACAGCGTAGGTGCGCGAAATAAGGAAGGGTGGGAGTAGAAAGGCGCAAGGGAAGGAGTGAGTAGGAGAAGTGTAATTGTGCATGTTTATAAATACGGTAAAAGAATCTCTCATAAATTTTTGTCCTTGTGCAGCTTACGTGGAAAAAGGCAGTGCAACGGCTTTACATCCTGTCCTTTGCACTTCTTCGTGACTAGGATATTTTGTTATTAGTGTTACAACTCAGCATTCAGGATGGAGAGATGTTAGTTTTAGACCAAGTTAGAGTAAAAACAATATGGGAAGATGTAAGTGTAGAGTGATGGAAACATGTGTAAGAAGTTATACAGTATATATACGTACCGGTATGTTGCTGTGTGTACGATAAAAAGACTGTGCAGGAGGGTGATGTAATGACGTGTACGCTTTTCAGGTGTGTGTGTGTGTGTGTGTGTCGCGTCATCACACACACACACACACACGGTAACCATATTTGTGTCGGTGTTTGTGTGTGGATGCGACGCCTGGCTGTGTTGTGTTGCATTGGTAATTGTTTGTCTTACCTGGTGCTCGCCTCACTCGCAGCCTTGGTGGTTTTTGCTGAGAGAGAATGTATGTTTATTGAATGTGTGTGTGTGTGTGTAAAACTGTATGTCAACACTGGCTGTTATCCCTCAGTCCTGTGTTCGATTCTCTTCACAGTTACACTTCCGTTATATACGTTTCAGTGTATATATGTGAAAAACAAGATCAGTTCAAATTACCACAGACTTTTCTTATATATATATATATATTTTTGTTGCCGGTATACTGTTTGAATCTGTATACGGAAGACATCTTTGAATTTTAGAGGTCAAGAAAGATAACCATTAACCCTTTCATTGTGATTTTGAAATTAGCTACCCCCAGGCGATTTTATTCAGTGTAGGGGATACGTCGTAGTGATGGGTTATTTTCTTATTTATCTATTATTATTTCCCTGAAGGTGCATATCTTTTTAATCCTTCATGTTTGAAAAGCGTGTTTGAGCCGAATGAAATAATCAGTCCTAAGCTGGAATAAAGCTCGACTCACTCTCTCTCTCTCGGCCAAAACGTCGATCGTGATAGATTTTTTTTTAATTTTTTTTGGGGGGTGTCCTACGGTTTTGTAAGCTGGAAAATAATGAAAAAAAGAGAGAGTTAACTTTCATACATTTATGCCACAGACTCACCAATCACTCATTAAACATCCATTTACCAGACACACAAACACTCTTCATTTGGTCGATTTCCCTTCATTTTTTCATCCGCAGACTCAATCCCTAAGTCCTCCATTCATTCGCCAGCCCATTCATTTATTCACAAAGACATTCCATCCATCCATACACCGTCTGTGCATTCATTCATTCATTCATTCATTGGGCTGTTTCCTGTGTTTATGAATGAACGTAGACGTTCATTCATAACAGTGGGTGGGGGGAGGGAGGGGGGAGAGAGGGAGGGAGGGTGTAATAGGGAGGGAGGGAGGGTGTAATAGGGATAGTGGTTGTTATTTGTTGTTGTTGCTGGTATTGTTGTTGTTTTAGCTGTAATTTGGTGAGGGTCGTAGTGGTAGTGGTAGTAAAATGGCTATTAAAGTGAGGTTGAGGGCTATATATTGATAAGATTGAAAATAAAGAAGAAGGTAGTAGTAGTGGTGGTGGTGGTGATAGTGATGTGGTGGTGGTAGTAGTAGTAGTAGTAGATACTGAGTGGTTATAATAATGGCAGATGGTAATGGTTGTTATATTGTAGATGGTATAATGCTCTGTTCCTTTTACCTTGGCCTATAATTGCCATTCCTCCACCTGAAAGTCTGAGTTATAACAATAATGCTAGTCACGAAGAAGTGCTACAGAAAAAGTAGAACCACAGCATTGTCTTTGTCACTGAGGGGCATGAAATAAGCTGCTAAAGAATAAAAATCTGTGCTTAAAGTAAATGAACTAGAGTGGTGGTGGTAGTGGAGGTAATAAGTTTGTATAGTTATTTTTGGAGAGAGAGAGAGAGAGAGAGAGAGAGAGAGAGAGAGAGAATCGCATGGCTAGTCAAGAGAATCCACCTCGTCATCCTATCCTCTATCCCTTCACAACTCTTGCCCTCCTTCCTTCCTTCCTTCCTCCCTCCCTCCCATTCTTTTTTGTCCTATTTAATGGTCCTCGCTTATTTCCCCTCCTCCCCCTCTCATGTGTATATTAGTCCTTGTATGTTTATTTGTCAGGACCAACCTGCCTAGCCCAGGGCTCCTACGCTCCTCGTGGGGCAACACAGTAGATGATGATGTTTATGTATACCGGTGTGTGTGTGTGTGTGTGTGTGTGTGTGTGCTCTCTCTCTCTCTCTCTCTCTCTCTCTCTCTCTCTCTCGTAGTTCTCTTTTTTTCCCCGCTGTTGTCAAACTAGTCTTTGAACTCTTCATTCATAAGCCTGAGAGAGAGAGTACACCATAGGTTCTTATCCACCTTCCGCCATCGTAAACGTTCATTCATATTTCTACTCATGGCCGAAGGGAGGTACGAGGAAGTGTTCAGAATTGCCATTTTCCGCCCACCAAATGTAAACATCACGGCGCATGTGCTATACGGCCGCCGTGACCACGCACGCCCATTACGACTGATATTGCGTTGTGTTCGTGGGCCGCCCTTAGACTCACCTGCCTCACCTGTCGAACTCGTGAGAATGACTGGAGACACTGATTTAATAACGCATGGTTTTTGTGGTTGCGAGAGATTGTATCCTCCCTTCATTTTTTTTCTCAGTGGTCTTATAATCAGTACGGGAAGCAGTCTTATTTGGCATACACTTAATAGACCGCTGATGGAAAACAGACATGACTAAGAAAGTATGGCATCGTAACTTAAAACGCATTAAGACTTACATTATTGTAGCTCAGACATCCTAGCCATCATATTGTCTTACATAATATTAGGTAACCCTGACTACATTTCCGTATTAGCATGGGGGTCTGGAGAGTGCTACGTAGTTCAGAACAGTGCAAGTCATATTATAGTTGTCTAAAGTACACTAGCCTTGAAAGCAGGTGCACTATTATGTGTATGATGTTGCATCGTGAGGTAAGCATGAGATTTAGTTCGAAAAGCAATAGTGTCCAAGATGCAAGTCCTTAAGTTGCAGGCGCACAGCAGTAGTTTTTGAGCCTTGAATAGAGCATGATATGTAGTTCAAAAATAAAACAATACAAGGCATATTATGGGCGTTCGAGTTATAGTTCTTAAAGGCAGGCTACACGTAATATATATGGCTGTGGGGCCTTGAATAGAGCATGATACGTAGTTCAAAAACAGTGGCGTGATGTGGTGTGATGTAATCCAGTCATCCTCCCTCTACCCCTCCTCCCGCACAGTCCACATCTATCTCCTTTAATTTCTATCTTTGCCATTTGCGCTGTATTACGCATATGCCTATTTTGACAGACGGTAAGCTAAGCAGTGTGTGGCGGATGTGCTAGGCCAGACGGTTTATATCTAGACAATATCCCCACCAACGTCTCCTCATTCCCGCCTTCCTACCCTGCAAACATGAATTTACTCAACGTGCGCAGTTACGTCCCTCAAAACGAACGTCGCATTTAGTCACTGGAAACCGTGGGGATTTACTTGTATATCTAGGGAGCTTATTTCCCGTCAGGTAGGGTTTGTATTGGAGGGCATTGGAGGTATTTGTGGGTAGAAGTGTGGGCGAGAGTGTGGGATAGGTTTTGGTGGCGTAGTTGTGTTTGTGGGTCAGCGGCATTGATCTGTTGTGGCGCGGCGCGGGTGGGACGTATCGTACGGGTGGCAGCGGCGGCTCCAGTGTTTACTCCCTCCCGCCCTCCTCTCTTACTACAGCTACACACACGTACATACACACGTTCTACACACACATACCTACTGTACATACATACATACACACACGCCCATACACAAACTCATGCGCATTACTCGCACAAATATTGAGTCAGGATAAAGCGCCGTTGGGTTTGACGTGCACACAGCTTTAAACCGTCAGTCCGATGATATTTTTTTTGTAGACAATTCTTGCTGTTTCCAAGAGTTAATGGAGACTTTCAAAACTCTTCACTACTGATGGCGTCGCGTAGCAAAAGAAGGGGGAAATAAAAGGAAAATACATAGGACAAAATCGTCAGCAGTTAATAAGAACACACGTCAAAAAAAAAAAAAAAAAAAAAAATGCGTGATGAGATTGAAGGGGTTAAGGATGGATGGATGGATGGAAGGAGATCAGCATCCATATGGACACCTGAAGAAACCGTGCTTGCAGAGAACATGAGGGTACTAAGCAGACACCGTTGATATTTGGAATGGCCACTTATTTGCAAGGAGATTGGGTAGTTGCACTGTATTTGACGTAACAAAAATTAATGCCATTTAGATTCAGGGAGAGTTATTATTTACACAATAGTAATTCCAGTTACAACTTTTAGGAGTTTGCGGGGACTCGAATTAACACGTGCAGTAACTACCAAGCCTGTATTGCCCTTAAGGCGGCACAGGGTCCCAAGGCTAGGTCACTGTAGTTCAGAACATTTAACAGTAGGTAACCAGCCTACGTCCCTGATGTTAGTTAATCGAAAAAGTCTGTAGTCGCTTCGTAAGGATTCGAACCCATGCCTAGCTCATGGCCTTCACCCCGACCGGTTCCCCAGACCACAAGGCCACCAGGCGTCTCCTTCCTCTCCACTGCATCACTACGACGACGCCTGTTATATTTAATGCTCCAACCAGCCGGCGATTTTATTCAGCTTATGGGAGATGGATAGTTAAGGGATTGTAGTAATTTGACATGAATGTAGGCCAAATTTTCACCCTCTTGCACCATATTTCACGTAGCTTAGTGGTGGAAAAGACAACACTACAACCTAGTATCCTTTTAAGACAGCACTACTGCTTAGCATCCTTTACGACAGCACCATAACATATCATCCTTTAAGCACTTGCTTAGTATCGTTTAAGACTGAACTACAACTTTGCATCTTTTAAGACCACTACAGCTAAGCATCCTTTAAGACGGCACTACAGCTTAGCAAGTTAGCATCCGTTACGTTCTTCGTGACCAGCACCGTGTTGTTAAGTAGTTGAAACAATCTAGCGTTCAGGATGAAAATATGGCAATTTTAGGCCAGTGTAGAGTAAAAACTGTAGTGGAACTGGTTCTAAGTCCGTCATTCAGAGAGGGTCTTCCTATAATAAGGTAATCAAAATCATCCAGAGGTAGCAAGCTCAAAATATAAAGTGAACGCCGTCGCTATGAATGGATAAAGTTGTGTGTACGACAGTAATATAGGCTTGTATTTCTGCTTCCCCCACCCCGAAGTAAATAAATTATAAAGTACAGTAATCTTAATTTGATAGTTCGTGTGTTAAGTGGCTTTGGATATTTCGTAACATCTTTCCCAGTGATGTATTTTATAAATTGCAACACAGAAACCTTTAGTATGTTATTGTTGCAAAATGTGTCGATATTTAAATGATATAAATCACAAAGAAGGGAATGTCAAGCCGTAATGTGCAAAATAAATAGAGAAGAGGTGTTGCAAGACCTCTGATGCTGCCCATATTTTTGTTGGCCTAACAAGTTTTGTAACACTTCTTCCTGAGCTATTCATTCCTTGTTAAATTTATCCATGTGAGGTTACGTATAGCCACCTCTGGACGATTTTGTGGGTTACATATTTAAGGAGGATGTTGAGAGGTGGGGACTATTAGCTGTGTATCGGAAATGGATACAGGGTGTAAAGAGTGCATCTAAGGTGCATGTGGTGCATCTGAGGTGTATCCGTGTGGTGTCCACATAAACAAAAGCCACTTTTAGGATTGGTTTGGGTGGTGGATACAGCTGAGGTGCTTGCTGCTATTAAGAGATATTGTTTGTCTTGATTAAGCCTAATCTTATAAGAAACCTCTCAAAGTGAAGGAGTTGGAGATGCCTCTAAGTCCATCAGTATTCTTTGATATACTGGACAGACACCAGACTGTTGCAAGAATAAAATAACAAATACATCTTGGTACTGATGATATTAAGCCATGGTCAGAAGTTTTCCATCGTTTGGTTCAGTGCATAGTTTTTGTCAGGTGCCCAGTTTCCTTACTCTCTCAGTTTCCTGTTAATGTTTTATTCTGCAGTTAGATGATGATTCTGATGCTCCCTTATTCTTTATTCTCAGTTTTCAGTTAATATTTTGTTTGCCATTAAGCTGACTACTCTTAACACACCCTTTTTCCTTATTCCCACAGACAATGAAAAGGAAGTTCTTTGTGCTTCGACGAGAGACTGGCCCCAACAGCCCAGCCCGCCTTGAGTACTATGATAATGAGCGCAAGTTTCGATCTGGGGTGCCACCGAAAAAGTGAGTCATTTTTCTTCCTGTAAAACCTGGAATAATTCAGGTTTTGGCCAACAGTCAGATGTAGTTAATTTGGAGGTGTTTTATAGTTAGAACTCACCTGTAACGTCACCTTTAAATTAGTGTAGGAGGAAACTATCATTTTGTGTTCTCTGTTGTTTAGCCCTTAGGAAATAATGCGCAGCGCTTACCGGTATTCTGATTTCTCAGTCTCATATCCATGTGAAGTTTATCTCAGTGATGTTGATGTGATTTTGATCTGCAAAGAGAACTGACATGAAAATTCAGTAGCATAAATTAAAGATAATTAATTACCCACTTAGTCTTTATTCACCAGGTGTAGGCTATAATGATCATTGTGCAAAAAATGATGTACAGTACTGTACTGTACTTAATTTTTCGTTCATAATTAGTAATAACAGTACTGGTAGTAGTATTAGTAGTGTTGCAACCTTAGGCTTATCTGAACATGAACCCTGTGGACTGTAGACTGAAGTTGCCCTCTTTCTACACTCCACCATCTTCCTTTTGGGGGGATAAGGAGTGTTGGGAGACATTAGTGCAGTATAGTCAGACAGTGAAGTCAACCAGTTAGAGTAAAAGTCCAATTATTCAGCAGCTGATTATTCGGTAGGTCCGATATTTCAGCAGTTTTGAGAAATATTCCCATTTACAAAAGTCTTTGTTTGTTCGGCAGATATGCTGAATCATCTCAGCAGTCCAGGAAGTTGTTATCTGTGACTTGTAGCCCTACTGTGTCATTACACTTGTGTATTTTCACCAATTTCTGTATTTTTCAGGTTCAGGTATAGAACTGTATTGATTACAGTATTGTACAGTATACAGAGCAGGCTGTACTCTCTCCAAACACATTTGTAATAAAATAAGTAGTGATGACAGTGTTCACCAATTCATATAAGGTACTGAGTGGGTGGGTTTTTCAATTATTCGGCAAATCTGATTACTCAGCATTGGCCTAGTCCCATAGGTGCTGAATAATTGGACATTTACTGTATATTGGTGCCACCATGTGAAGGCATCTTACTCCAGCACCTTTAGTGATTGAAGAGTGTTATAATATGAACACAAAAATTTCTAGATGAAAATGATTAATTGAGAGTGTAGTCCATAATGTATGCCTTTTATTAAAACTGGTTTCCTCCCTTTTTGACAGATGTACCATTTGTGGACTAACCAAACTGAGGAGAAAATGGCATTAATGGAGTAACTTTGTTATTATATCTGACCAGGTCCTTGAAAACCTTGAACAGCCAGACAAGCTAGAGGCTCAAGAATTATAAACTTCACCTGCAAAGGAATCCATAAAAATGCAATTTGAAAGAAAGGATCAGTCTTTACTGATTTCTGAACCTGTAATTGAAAATAAATTATTTTTATGTCAGTAAAATCACGAACATTTGAATGGTAATATCTCTTCATCCATCCATCATCCAATCCTATGTCTCCCCATGAGGAACGTAGGAGCCCGGAGCCCAGGGCTTTTACTGGTAATAATTTTTCACTTATAGTCATTCTGAGCTGACTATACATTGGATCTCTAACAAGTTCCCTAACCCACTCAAAATACACCATGGTCCATTAGTTCAGAACCATTGTATAAGAACTTTTCAAGATGTGTAGAATATTGCATTGTGCAGGTATTGTGGCATTGAATAATGACAGGCAAAAGGTGACCTACTATTCCACTGCATCTGCATCACACTTAGGTCACACCCATCACTTTCCACCCTCTTGCATCACATTAATGAGAATCGTCTTTGGGCTGTGAAACATACCAAGCCTCTCACAGGTTAGGAATATTAGCCACCAGAGATAAGTGACAGTTAAAAGAGATGTAATACAGTATTAGGTAACTTTGTCCCCAGCCACACCTGTTCTATATTGCACAGTGCAGTACAGTATTTTATATGGCATCTAAGTTTCATTTACAGTTTAAACCTATTGGATCTGGTGATGTCATTTATTGGTTTACTCTTGCCATCTCCAGAAATTTAATGTAGCGGTGTTTTTTTTTTTTTTTTTTTTTTTTTTTTTTTTTTTTTTAGCTAGAGAGATAACAGCTTTCATGAACACCTTAAGTATGAGAGGCCCACTTAATCTGATATATGTTGTATGGAGTTAGCAAGATTTAAATATAAAATATGTTATCAGATTGAAGGAGTTAAGTAGAGTAATACAGGGTATTTGTTTCTTCCACAGACCAATTATCCTCCGTAACTGCTTTAGCATCAACCGTAAAAAGGACCCAAAACATAACCACGTGCTGGCATTGTACACGAGTCATGACTCGGTCAGTGTTGCGGCGGACTCTGAGGCGGAACTCAGTGACTGGCTGGGTTTCCTGCACCACCATATGCATCAGGCAGTGGCAGGGCAGGATGGACAGGCCAGGAAGATGTATGGTGAGTGTTGGTTTATCACTATGTGGTTAAAATCTCTGTTGCAATTCCTTTAGCCCCCATAATTTTTTTTCTGGCCCCTTACAGTTGATTTTATTCAGCTCAGGAACAAATTATGTTACCAAATGGGTAAATGAAGGTTATATCCAAACCTTCCAGTTCAGAAAGTCTTCTTAACTGAATACAAGGGCATGTGGCCAGAAAACTTTGCCCCTGCTACCTAATGGCGGACCTTTTGAGGGGAGGCACGACGTGGGCAACCAGCATAGATTGTGAGGCCAGGGTGAGATGCGGCTCAAACCTGTGCTAGAGGATACAGGGCAATGCAGTTCTCAGGTTGCCGCTTCCGCCCAATAGAGAGGGGCCTGAACCTAGGATTACCGCCCCAAGGGGCTGCCATATCAATGGGTGTACTGTATAATGGCGGGGCAGTTATCATGCCAAGACTCACTTGAAGTGTGTCCCAGTAGCTGTCCTTGCAGGATGCCCCAAGGCCATTACCACAGCCACAGGTCAAGGTTGGTGGGCTAGGGGTCCCAGATCCATTGTGCGAACTTGAGACTGTGCAGTGGGTGGGGCCTGTGTCATGTCTCTCCCCTTTATTATTTTTACTGATTATGGCCAAGTTAAAGAATGAAATTCAAAGCAAGCCAGAGGACACTAAATCACCCAGGAGGATCAGATTGGCATCGTGGAATGTGGGAAGTTTGAGAGGTAGAGCGGGGGAAGTGGTTGAGACATTGAGTAGGAGGTGGATGGATGTGGGATGTGTGCAAGAAGTCTGGTATTGGGGTGGATCAGCCAGAAAGATTGCTGGGAGGGATTGTTATTATAAGTTATTTTGGCAGGGTAGGACAGATGGATATGTTGGTGTGGGTGTGTTGGTTGGGGAGAAATGGGTGGAATTTGTCATGAATGTTATGAAAGTGATAGGATAATAGTAGTGAAAATTATATTCGGTAGGAAAATGGTTGCATTTATATCAGTGTATGCCCTGCAGGCAGGCTTGGATGAGATAGAGAAGGATATATTTTGGAATGACCTAATACATGTAGTAAGTGGTTTGGGGGATGATGAGATTGTAGTTTTGGGAGGGGACTTAAATATTCATGTAGGTGAAGCAGCTCAAGGATATGAAGGAGTACATGGGCAATGTGCGTATGGTACAAGAAATGAGGAAGGGGAAAGGATATTTGAGTTTGGGGAGGCAGTGAACATGATTGTGTGTAACCCACATTTTAGGAAACAATAGAGTAGGTTGATTACATACGAGTCAGAGGGAAATAGCAGCCAGATAGACTATTTCTTGGTCAGGAGGGCTGATAGAATGTTAGTGAGGGATGTTAAAGTTATAGGGAGCAAGGAGTGTGTGCAGCAACACAAGTTATTGATATGTGACATAGTGCTTAACCCCCACTGCACTCAGTGCCTCATATGAGGCTAAATGCAGGCCACCCATGACCACATCGATCGCCTCATATGAGGTGATAGGTCTCTGTGCCATGATTTCAAGCACAAGGAAGTGTTAGTGATTTCCGTGGGAATATTGAGTCTCCCTCTATGCCATCAGAGCACTCACCAAGCCATGCCACATTGCAGTTGCCAAATACCACATATTTAGTAATTCAGCTCTCGTTCACTTACACATCTCTACCTCCTGCAGTGCTGGTGACATCGCCTCCCTCACACCCACCCAAGAGGCGTAAATTTAAAAAATATGTGGGTGATGAAGAGCTTAAGCTCAGAAACACTTGATCTGATGACAAAAAATCAACTTGACATTTTAAAAGGAAGTCCAAAAACAATGACTCAGGGAAATTAACTGGGTTGATACGAATGAGCGTGGCAGAGGTTAAGGAACAGGTGATGAAAAAGAGAACCTATACACCAAGGAGGAAAATATGGAAGCTGAAAAACCAAGTAGTAAGGGATGCCTTCTATAGGGAGATGAGGAGAGTGGTGGCTGAACAGGAAGGCATTAACAGAGGTGCTAATGACCAGTACAGAACCCTCAAGAGCAACCTCTTGAGAGTTACTGATTTAGTATGTGGATGGACAAGAGGCCCACCAAGACATAAAGTAACTTAGTGGTGGGATTAGGGTGTAGAAGCAGCAATTAAGGAGAAAAGAAGACTTTTCTGGGAATGGAAGAAGGGTGGTAACAGAGAGGAATACATGGCTATCAATCGTAGGGCTGTTTACAGGGCAAAGTCTGAGTCACAGAGACTTTTACCTGATAACCTAAATTGTTTAGAAAGGGAGAATATGATATTTAAGGTGGCAAATTAGATGAAGAAGGAGAATAGGGATATCATAGGTGAGCAGTGTGTGAAGAATGATGAAGGAAGAGTAGTGGTGAACAGTGGGGATATTAAAGACACATGGAGAGAGCATTAAGAGCTGGCTGTTGAATGAGGAGTTTGACTGGGACTGGGAAGGTTTGGAGCCAGCAGATTAAGTGTTCGATCCTCGGTCTTTGATTGATGCCCCTGCTGTGAGTGGTGCAATAGGAATGATGCAGATGGAGAAGACAGCAGGTGTACTTGGATTGACTGCTGAAATGTTAAAAGCCTCAGGAGATATAGGAGTATGGTTAATCACTGACTTGATAAATAGGACTGTATATGAGTGTGTTGCCCCAGATGATTGTCTGAAGAGTGTAATTGTAAATGTGTACAAAGGGACGGTTGATGCCTTGGAAAACGGAAATTATAGTCATAAAAGTTTTAAACCAATTAGTGAAGGTAATGGAGAGAGAGTTCTAGAAGGTATGAGTAGAGAAAGAGTGAATTTTGATAAGGTGCGGTTTGGGTTAATGCCAGACAAAGGGACCACTGATGCCATATTCATTGTCCGAGAGCTCCAGGAAAAATATATAGGAAAGAAAAGGGAACTGTACTTTGTTTTTGTTGATTTGGAGAAGGCCTTTGACAGAGTCCCCAGAGAGGTGGTGAAGTGGGCAATGAGAAAGCTTGGGATTGAGGAGTGGCAGTGGTTAGGGTGGTTATGACCATGTATGTGGGTGCTTGCACCCAGGTAAAGGTGAATGGAGGTTTGAGTGATGAGTTTTCTATGAATGTTGGTGTACACCAGGAGTCAGTTTTGAGCCCCATATTGTGCATCATGGTACTTGAAGCCCCTCTCCCTTGACTTCAGAAATGGACTTCTGTGGGAGATATTGTATACTATTTGGTGTTGATTGCAGAGAATGGAAGGGAGGCAGAGGAAAAATTCCGGAAATGGAGAAATGGTATGGGACATCAGGGCTTAAGAGTAAATCAGATATAACAAAAGTGATGGTATCTAGGGCTGGTGATGGTACTGTCAAAGAAGAGGGAGAGTGGCCATGTGCAATTTGTCACAAGGCATGGGAAGTAATTCCATCTTGTGCAGTGTCTTTGATAAGTGGGTGCATAAGAGATGTAGTGGTATTAGAGGTAGACTGCAAGATAATGCTGACTTCAGGTGTGCAGTGTGTCAGGGAGAGCAGGTGGCGATTGTCTGGCATGAAAGGATTGAACTTACTTGTGAGTCTCTTGAGTGTGTGGAAGAGTTTCATTATTTGGGAGACATGTTATGTGCTGTAGGTGGGGCTGGAGCTAGCTCTGTGGCTAGGGTGAGGAGTGGTTGGAAGAAGTTCAGGGAGCTTTTGCCTCTCCTGACATTGAGAGGGCTCTCCCTCCCTGCTAAGGGATTTTTTTATGCAGCATGTGTTAGGAGTGCAATGCAGTATGGTAATGAGACCTGGGCAGTAAAGGAAGAGGATATTCGCAGGCTCAGACATACGGAAATGACAATGATTAGGTGGATGTGCTGTGCATATCTCAGTGTGAGGCCTGGGAGGGCTTGGTTTATGATGGAAGAGTTGAGGGGTAGAATGGGACTGGAGTGTATGCGTGTACTGATGAGGAGAGGTAGACTGAAATGTTTTGGACACGTGGAGAGGATGGGGAATGATAATTGGATGCAGAAAGTGAGAAGTGTTCATGTTAGGGGCAGGGTTGCAAGAGGTAGACCAAAAAAGACCTGGAACGAGGTTGTTGAGTGTGACCTCAGGGATAAGGGACTGAACAGGGAAGCTGCTGAAAATCGAGCAGCATGGAGAGCCACCGTTAGGTGATCAAGGCCTATGCATGCAAGCATGTTGGAGCTTGAGGCTGGTTACTCTCATCTCAAATGTCAGGACCAACTTGCCTAGCCCCGGTTTCCTCTGCTCCTCATGGGGCAACATAGGATTGGATGATGATGATGATGATGAGATTCCTTATAGGGTATGACATCTGTATCACTCTGTATGCAGTTTATAATACAGTAAACCCTCGATATAACGAACCCTTTTATAGTGAACTTTGGATATACCGACCCACCATATCCAGAGCAAACTTCCACCAGATATAGCGACCGCTCCCTGGCATGTTAAGTGTACTGTAACAGTACTACATTACATTATAGGCATTTTATTTATATGTATAACTTCATTCAGGATGGTATTTACTGTACATGTACTGTATAACTACATAAACCATTGATTCTCCATGTGAAACTTCATGGAGTAAGTAGTGGTTGTGCATGTAGGATCGAACGACTCCACGGATATAGCGACCTTTGGTCGTTAATCCCTCAGTTAATAACGACCATTGGATATAGCAAACTTTCGGGCATAACGACCCACCCCTCCCCCCAATTAGTTCGTTATATAGAGGGTTTACTGTATGTACTGTATTAAAATATTTATACATACATGTAGAAGTTTGCTGTTAACCTCCCAATTCCAGGCTATTGTGGGAAATTGGATAAGGACGATGATGTACCTGTACTGTAATCTGTCACCTTTTTCTGTGCTTGGGTAAAAACATTTGACATAAATTCTGCAGTAAGTCCTGGTCATAAGTAGCATTTTTTTTTCTTTCTTTTTTACCATTGTGAATTATGGAATTAATGCCTGTTGAAGTTCCCTTACCACCTATAAAGCTGATCAACCATTTCACCCAAATTGCAACATCAGTTATATGGAAAATATTATAATATTTTGAAACTTCCGGACATAATGAGGACATACAATGTGTCAAACATTGAAGCAGTTATTGAATGGTGAGTGTATGTTTTAGTGATGATCATCGTCGTCATCACCGTCATCATCATCATCATCATCATCATCATCATCATCATCATCTTCATCATCATCATCATCATCATAATCATCCTTGGCATCATCGTTGGCATCATCGTCATTTATTATTACTCATACCTTTGATGATGATGATGACAGTTAACACACACCCAACTTCTGATGTACAGGCATTCCATATTATGTGTCAGAGATCTGCTCCTAAATAACACAACTTATGAGTAGTTCATAAGGTAACACCTTGTGGCATGAATTACAGTGCAGCAACACACATGTGGCTCATGGCCAGAGGATAATGATGTAACTGCAGCAACACATGATATTGTTCCATCACAACAGAACATCATACACTATACCACACTGCAATAACAAATTTGATACCAAGACCAGAAGAATAGTGTTTCAACAAGAGGATGCATAATCTTTGCTCCAGTAAACACTCCTTTGAACGAGATAATCAGGTCAGCCTCATGCTAGAATAAATGTGTGTAGGAAGTAGGTCGTGTCCTGTACAGTAATACACAACATTGCTAGGTAACAGTGTTTAATGTTTCTGTCAGAGGGTCCCACCAAAGTATGTTTGTACTGTAGATGGTGGCTTAACCCGCCCCATCACGATGTTTTCTGGGCAGTGGTACGCCCCAGTCCCGACATTTTTGGACCTTTTTTTTTTTTTTTGCTCAAACATCCGCTTTTGGTGAGAAACATCGAAAATTCATAGAGAAATCGCTCACCTGAGGTTTAAAATACTCGATCCAGGTAGGAGTACCTCCTTACCTTAAAGGGTTTTCTATCAGGCTGGCTGGAAAGAAAATGAGTTCCATGGGAGGATAACTATTCTACGCCACTCATAAACGGTATTTATTTATTTATTTGGTATGAATTTATATGTAGTATGAGAATATATTGGTTTTCAAATGGTAATATAGGCATTATAAGCATTGTTTCACTCACTGACTCATCACCATTCCTGACCTTTTTTTGCCACATTACCTGATCATCATTTCTGACTGTTTCTTCCTCTAATGTTTGTCCTCCACATTGTCATCGATTGGGGAATCACTCTGGCCCTGAATTTCATACCGTGGCATGACATGGCTTTACTGGCTAGGTCACTGATAACAGGTAAATTGCTGAGAAAAGGGCATGCTGGGGGGGGAGGGAGGTCATGCTGGGTAAGGCATTGTCCCTGGCATCTTGTAGAGGAAGGTGTCCCGTGTATATGTGCCAAAAATCACTCGCGAAAATTGAAAATTGTGCAAATTAGGGACCTTGCTATGTTGCTGCGTTAATTTACGTCTCCGGGATATGAGTGCACATCATGTGAGGACGTGAATTCACGTCTCCGGGACGGGGCGGGTTAAACACCTGACATGGATGGGCAGCTCTATGAAATATGTTTAAACCTGGTAAAATCATCATGTATTTGGAAGAAAAGAGGTTAATGGAGATCGTGTGGCAACCATATAACCGGATGGTGGTTTAGTGGGTTAAGAAGATTCAGTTGGATGGAGCCTATATGGATTCCATCTGAGGAGTGGCTGGGGTTTATTGTTTTTGTAATACTGCAGGTGAGGCTGGTCCCTACTGCCTTAAATGTTGTAACTTGATTAACCTAGCCCTGGGCCCTTACACTCCTGTTTATGTAGAGCAAAATAGGGTTGATGATGATGATGATGATGATGATGGCAATGTTTCCAACCCCCTCAACCCAAGGGGTCATATAAGGAAGATCTCTTGTACTATATTTTTGTTATTGTCCATAGAGCATGTATGGATGGTGGTGGTGCAGCCAAGGAGTCTAGGCAGCAGCAAGAACCTGACGGGGGAGCACCACATCTGTCTTACCTACAAGTCACTCGCACTGGTCAGAGTAGGAGACTGCCAGAAGAAGATTGAGTTTCCGGTAGGTATTTCAAGATGAAGTGTCTTAATTTTTTGTGTTTTTGGTAATACAAGAGTTATACACATTATTTCTAATGGCCATACTGTACAGAGTTATCATGTGTGACGTTAGTCACCCAGCAGTACATAACCAGTCATAATTACTCACCTAAGAAGCACCACATCTGCAAAATAATTTGGGTAACGCTCAGTTATTCCCAGATACACAGGAATACAGTGTGATTAAAGAGTTATTGCAAAAAATACAGTACAAGCTGCCTTTGTAGGAGTTGACAGGGCATTTCTGTGTCTGACAGCATATAAAGTTAATCTTTTGTAGGGATATATATATTTTTTTGTATTAGGAATTCAGATAAATGGAAATGGATTGGGATAAAAGGGTTTTATTGCAATAAATGGCAGTTTGGATTAGCAAAAATTTGATTTTTGGATCATTGCATACTGGGGGTTGCCTGTTAATTAGCATGTATTGCATGATTGTCACCTTCCATGGTACTCAAAAGCAATAGACTGCCCTCCAGTGTTATATCATGTATAGATTGAGAGTGACGTGGGTACAAGCATGGTAACTAGCCACAGAAACATTACGTTTTGGCAGGATACATTCAGCCACAAGACTCTCATTGCTGACAGATCTTATAACACATCTCAGATTTCTCTTTTTCACAACAGCTTCCAGCAGCTATTGAGAAGTAATTACAGTAGCTAGTTTTGGCACTTGGTTTAGCATCCAGTACATAGTAAACATCAGCTGTACCCTGGCCAGCCCCAGTACAGGATTCCTAAGGAGGAAATGTGGCATCATTTTTAGATTAGATTAGATTTAGATTGATATGTAAGAGGAAATAAAGTAGGTTTGGTAATTTTATTAGTGGGTGGAATAGATTAGTAGCGGGTTGGCTACTATTGACCCTGGATGGTACTTCCATATGAGTGAAGTGTGGCTACAGCTTGGTTGTTATCACATAATTACTCTTTCCAAAGAAGCTTGGCCACATGTTAAAGAGTCATTGTAACAAAGCTTATTACACATCTTAGATTTTCTTTCACTAGTCTCCAGCAATGGTTTTGACATATGGTTTAGTTCCCAGTCTAAGAAAACATCAGCAGTACCATGGTAATTATCATTGTGGATATTCCTTAAGAGGAATCATGGCCACATTTTGATTTTATCTTATTTGGTTTTGAGTAAGACGTAAAGCTGTCACTAACTACTGAGTACTCATCAGATGGCAAGACTGTAGTATCGTATCATGATTTAGATAAGCAGGTATGGAAGTTTGTGCATTTTAGAGGCTAGATATGCATCAGGCAGCCACTGCTGATTTGAAGTCCTGAGGAGCTGAGCATGTTTAAGTGGCAAACAAGCTGCAGATTATCTTAAATGTTCTGTGTTTGTATGGTTCACATACTTCTTGTTGCTGGAACTTGATGCCTTGACACAGTGGCCAATATAGCCATTACCCTCAACACCTCTGTCCCCCAAAAGGTGGATGGTGGACTGCGGAAGGGAAACTTCAGCTGCAGTCCACCAGGTTTACACCCAGATGAGCATGGGATGACAACAACATTAAGAAAAACAGTAAACTTCTCCCATCCCCTTCCATTCTGTGCAATTCATATCCTTATTTAATTTTCTGAACTCTGGCTACTCATTAAATAATATTTCTAAGCATATTTTCCTGCACAAAATAGCTCTCCTTGTCCTCAGCCATTTAAACCTGCTTTTCAACAGCTGAACAGCATTCGTCGGTGTGGACACACAGGATCATTTTTCTTCTTGGGGCTGGGACGATCAGCAGTTACAGGAGCTGGGGATATTTGGATGCTGACTGAGGATGCTGTCATTGCTGAGAACATGCACAGCATCATCCGCAAGTGAGTCCTAGAGCAAATGATTGTAGAATTAATATACTGGTACGGTAGTTGTTATTACTGTAATGCGATAAATCATCGTTGTACTGTGTACAGTAGGAGTGTTCTATTACTAACTGTCTTGTATCTGTTAAAAGACATAGTAACTTAGATAGCTTTCATGTATCTTACTGTGTCTGAAGTAGGCATTATTTAACTCTCTTGTTATTAGTTATAGCTACATTATGTAAAGCTAGATCTGCTGAAGCCAATAGTCCATTATATTTAAAGTTCCCTCCCCCCATAGAGGTGGGATTTCAAGCACATGTTTGAAAATAAATGAGTACAATAGCATATTTTAGTGTGAAAAATGTAAACTGTACCCATTTTATACTAACTTTGCCCAAAATTTTGTCCTTTTACAGCTTATTTCACATCCTTGTCATAGCACTTCATCATGACTAGTACAGTGTTGCTAATCTTAGTACAACTCAGCAGTCATGATGGAGAGAAGGCAATTTCAGGCCAGGTTAGAGTAAAAAGGGTCAGAAACACATTTATTGCAACACATTGTGCCCTGTGTGATGGACATTGTGTGTTATAGCTGATGAAAGTCCAGTGGCCGCTCTGGTGTCCATTAAATCCGATATCCACAGTATTATACTGGGGTCCATTATCACAAGGGTCTTCTGTATTTTGTAAGGTTTTGTAGCTATATTATTAAGCATAAAGTACTGTATACATTTTATCCGTATATAGTTTATGCTGCCTGAAATTGTATTGTTGCTAATCCATGCAGTTGGCTAATACAGTGCAACCTCTACAATTCAGAGTGCTTGTTCCTGTGATCTAATTGGACTTCTGAAAATTTCAAACTTTAGATGTGAAATTTATTTGACTATCCTTGTCATAGTCCCCTAGTTTAGACATACAACTTTTGACACACGATTTATACTATGGGCTAACCAGCCAAATACAGGAATCCTGTATTCCACTATTTTTATAACATAGCCATTACCATTTATCTCATAACTCAAACTGTTAAAATTTCTCAGTATAAGACCCACTACTAACCATAAAGTATTTTGATGGTACGTGGGGGCGCTCACCATCCACTCATTCGATGTTGTGCTGCTTTGGGAGTCTACCCCTTCCTCTCATCCTTCCTTCCTCTTCTGTCTTTCTTTCCCTCATTCTTTCCATTTCCTTCTGCCTGTGGGTGACTTTACACTCCCTCTTCTATGTTTATTTCCTTCATTCTTTCCCCTTCCTTCTGCCTTCTGAGTGACTCTACATTGAGTGACAAGCCAAATGGTTTCCTGTACACCAGGAAACCATTTGCCACACTGGGTGGTAACCATATAACCAAATTATGGCGCCTGGTGGTTTAGTGGGTAATTAAGGCGCTCCAATCAAATTGAGCCTGTGTAGGTTTATATCCAAGGGTTGGTTGAGGTTTATTGCTCATGTAATGCCACTCAGGGATGAGTGAAGCCAGTCACTCTCATCTTAAATGTTAGGACCAACTTGCCTAACTCCGGGCTCCTCTGCTCCTCATGGGGCAACATGGGATTGGATGATGGATGGATGGATGAATTTTCTTGCCTCTCTCCTCACATTCTGTATACCCACATCTGTTCTTAGGGGCTTTGCAGCTGCATTCATATTTAACATCCACCAATTAGTTGTGAGGGAAAATAATTTGTCACTGTTATTTAAAATGGAAATACAGTACAAGAATTACATATCTTTTACCAGTGCCTTGCATTTGCCAGCAGTCAGTCAGTTGGCTTTTGTTTACAAGTTACTGATGCATTTAGCGTGATGCAGTCACTCCATGCTCCACGTGTGTGTTTATCTACTTCACAGAATACATAGTTTACTGTTTATTTATGATGTACAGTATACTGTATATGATAATGCATACTTAACTAAATCTGCATTATTGCAATCTTTTAGGAATCTGTATCTAAATCTTAATTGGTATGCATATCTAAGTCTTGATTGGTGATGCAATACATGTATGTGTGAAGCAAATGGGAAAAGGTGTCATTGGTTAATATTTACAGTGGTTACATTGTAATTTACTTGAATATCTGTCGCACAGTGCTTTAACGGCGACTTAGATCTTTTAAAAGACATATTTTAGGAGACTGCTGCCCATCAACAATTCTGCTCTTTAAAAACGTAGAAATTGTCGCTAATGATGTCTGACAATGGGTGTTGTGTGGTTAAAGGATATTTACTGTATTTTCACGTGGTGTAAAACTTCAGAATCTTTGTTTATTCCCTTGTAAGGTCAAAGTCATATTCTGCTGTTTCCAACACTGTGACTATCTTTGAGAATATATTCAAAGACAGTTATTAACTATAGTTTTAGTCAGTAACTTGCAGAACTTCTGAATATTATTATTATTATTTCTTTTATTTTATTATTTTGTACATAGTCATGTTTCCGTTACCACATTCGTCTCATAGCACATGCACACACTACATACCTGGGGCTGGATTGTTATGCTGCGTATTTTTCACAGCTATGCACTAATCATAACTGTGACAATTTTTTAAAGCCATAGTTACCATTATATCTGAATAATGTTATTCTGAATCAAAGAGTATAAAAAGCCCCATGACCACATGGAGGAAATGGAGCATTTATGTATGACCAGGTGATTGCTAGTAAGGTAAATCAGTATCAGATAAGTTTAGTTATCAATCTTTGATGCATATTTTTGTGGTTGTTTAATTTGAGAGCCAGTTTGGGAAAATGAAAATGGCTGTGATATCGTGAATTATGGTATTTCAACTTTAAATCGTCCAAACTTTAGACGTTCAGATTTTCAGGGTTGCACTGTGCATGTATCAGACCTACTTCTGTCAGACCAGGTCTTTCACCACTATATTTAATCTGATTACTGTAGGGTATCCTCTAGGATATATGGAATTTTAGATTAATGCTTATATGTTCAGTTTGCATATACAGGCACCATACTTATTTCTCCCAGATTCGATCTTGTACCAAAATATTCATTTTAATTAGGGTATCATGTAGGATATACTGTACAGAGTTTTAGATTAGTGACATAAGTTCATTTTTAGTATCATCTGTTATAATCTTTCATCACAAACAAGACAATAATTCTTCCCATATTCCTAGTCTTCATGTTTCTTACTGTTTTAGCATACAAGTGACTTACCACTTCTTTGTCAGGGCATTACATGATCCCTGCAACAGCGTTGGAGAAGATCCTGTGTCTCGAGAACGAACACGATCCATGACCAACCACCGCTCTGTTGATACTGGTAAGTACTAATCATGTAAAGGTATGCAGTTGATGCTTACTTGTGTGTTAGAGATGGAGAAAACACTTTGCATTACAAGATGTCACTTAGATATACAGTATTGTTTATTGAATGGAAACTGTACTACTTAAAGGGTTTGATATTCTTGACTGAACTTGTGTTATTCAGATTGTCAGTTTCATGGATGGAAACTGTGCTGCATTAAGGGATAGATATTCTTGATTAACCCTTTGTGGGGCAAATTGTCAGTTTCATATTATTAATTGCTGTGCTAATTATTTTTATGGTAGCTTTCCCCTTTCTTGAGTTCCTTTCATATATAAATAAGTACAATACTGTATATGCAATACATTCTGCCTTGGAGTATCCAGTGGATGTGCAGTACGGGTAACATAAAAATACTTTTCACACTGTGAGCGAACCTACGCTCGTGATGGGACACTCAGTATCTGGATGTTGAATGGATGTATGACTAATATTTAGGAAAAATGTCTACTCAGTTTGGAAATAGATCTACTGTATCAAAAAATCACATACCTGTCAGTCAAAATCATTAATTCTTAACCAAGGGACATATATAGGGGAGGTTGGGGAGGGGGGGTGGCAGGAATAAGAACAGCAACTGATATGAAAGGTAAGGTGCTTACTTCAGCTTATAGAATTGTGTGGTGGTAACCAGGATACACTCCTTGAATGATTATAGCTATCCTGAAGAATAAATGTGGAATACAAATAAAGACTTAGGATGCAGTTGATAAAAAATTTAAGAATGAAGATATGATAGACATGGGCTAACTAAACCAGTAGCTAACTGTTGTGGAATGTTTTATCTTAAAGACTGCCTGTAGATATGAGTGTCATATGTAAAGAGTTTGTCAGATTGTTTATTCACTGTGGCTTGCTAAAGTACATAATTATGGATGTAAGGGGGATTGAACTTCCAAGACATTTATTAGATGCAAGAAGAGTGAGAAGCTAGATTATAGGAAATTATTCACTAATCTTTTCAGTCAGATGTGTACTGTAATATCTTTTATAATAATCTATGTGTGTTTTTTTATATCCAGATGATTTTATTCTGTTTAGGAAGGGTTTTTGTTGTGGAGTTAGTGAATGATTAACCCTTCAGTTTAAAAAAGTCTGACCCTGAGCTGAATGCAGTCATCTGGAGAGAGCAATAATAAGATAAAACATTTATTCTATGGCTAAGGGGTTAATGGTTAATTTTCTTCACAATATGTGATATTGAAAACTTCCTAACTTAGAAGTGGTTTCCAAGAGAGAAGTGTTTCAGATGATAGTTTTATGCCTTTGGTGGAGAATCATAAGATGAAGGAAATGATCTGTCCAGCTGATCATGTAGTTTGTGTTCCTTCAGGCAGAGGCAGGAGTCATTGAATGAAAGAGTTGGTCTGCTTTATTTTTCCATTAAGGTGGAGGGTGGAGTTTCAGGATGAAAAAGGAGATCTGTACTAACATTTGAATCCACTCACTCAGTGTAGTGCCACTTTGGGTGTCTGCCGTTTCCTCTCTTCTTTCCTTCCTCTTCTGTCTTTCTTTCCTTCATTCTTTCCTATTCTGCCTATGGGTGACTCTACACAGAGTGATAAGCCAAATTGTTTCCTCTAATCAGGAAACCATTTACTATGCTGGGTTGTAACCATGTAACAAGATTATGGCGCCTGGTGGTTTAGTGGGTAACTAAGGTGCTCCAATCAGTTTGAGCCTGTGTAGGTTTATATCCAAGGGATGGTTGAGGTTTATTGTTCACATAATGCCACTCAGGGATGAGTGAGGCTGGTCACTCTCATCTTAAATGTCAGGACCAACTTGCCTAACCCCGGGTTCGTATGCTCCTCATTGGGTGACATAGGATTAGATGATGGATGGATGGATAACTGTATTAGTGGTTTTTGTTACTTCAGGTGTAGGGAGAAGTTGTAGGGTGAAAGAGGAAGTGTGCTAATTTAACCGATTAAAAGACTAAATCATTTGTGTTCTCTCATGTGTTGGCAGGAGTTGTAGGATGAAAGAGGAAGTCTGCTTTACTACCTGATTAACTGATTAGTAGTTGGTGTTCCCTCAGGTGGAGGTGGGAGTATATCATGCCACATGCGGGAGCGATGTGGGAGTATGCCTTCTCGCAGCCGCACCAGCAGTGAGGGCTCAGCAGTCCAGAGCAACCCCAACAAGTTGCCTGGCCACCACAACTGTGCCTCCCACAACTGCTCTCACAACCTGGATGGGTCCTTAGGCTGTCCCACTACCTCGGCGTCACTGTGTCTCCACGTCACGCGCCCACAGTCCATGTATTCATCTTCTCTCTCCTCATCCTGCTCCCCACCTTTTGCTTCTGCCTTGTTCAGGTATTTTGTGCGAATGTTCGTGCCCCATGAGCGACCCACCCGTTCATTATCCCCTCATCCCCCTCACCATGGTGACGTATTTTTTATTTCACTCAGGTCACCGTTGGACTGTTTTATTCAAGTTGTGAAGGAACTCTACCCGTGGAGGGGTTAC
Source organism: Coenobita brevimanus (assembly GCF_032717465.1). NCBI lineage: Eukaryota > Metazoa > Arthropoda > Malacostraca > Decapoda > Coenobitidae > Coenobita > Coenobita brevimanus. The sequence goes on along the minus strand of NC_137060.1, from coordinate 29,570,293 downwards.
TGAGGTATATATAACCCCTCCAGTCCAGAAAATCTACCCTAATCTGAATAAAATAACCTAGACGGAAAGAATATGCCAGTTATTTACATTATCTGATTCGAGGGGTAGAATATACCTGTACCAGTTATTTACATTATCTGATTCGAGGGGTAAAATGAATGTAGATCTTTTCTCATGGAGGGTAACAAAAATGTATAATGAACCATGACTGAGAAATAGCAGTCAAGAGCAGTGGTAAAGTCTATTGCTTTTATTTCCAAGAACTCTGTGTTAATTTGTTAGTCAACTTATACCTCTGCATTTATTTTCTACTGTTTTAAATTGGTAATAAAAAACAGGAACCTTAACACAGGTTTGTTTAGTAGGAAACAAGAATGACCTTGTGCCTTTAAGCTTGCATCACCTATTGAGCCACTTGGTATGTGTTAAAGGTTCCTTGTTCATCTGCTAGTCTTTCAGCTATTTCTCATAGCTCGTACTTTCCTCCACACAGTTGTTATTTGCAGTATTCATTGCTTCGAAAGTTGCTGTTTTGGAAAGCTTGTAGAGTTAGACATCCATAGATTTACCTGTAAATCCTTATTATGTAGATTCCTAAAGTCATCAAGTATTGGGTTTCAACTACTAACATGGTATCTATAAAGAATATTTGTATAACATACCATATTTTTTCCTGGCAAAGGAATTATGGTTTTCGTGGCGTCTGCTAAACTAGTATGGAATAACCTAGTGCCCCAGCAGTGTTTTAGTAAGTCACCCTCCATTCACTAGACAAACTGGTCTGGATGGGTCGTTTTGTGGACACCAACTGTGGCTGCTGCTGCTGCTGCTGTTGCTGCTTCTATGTATTTGCTTTTGGCACTGCTACATGTGCTTTGATTTATTCTGGGCATCCTCACTTTTAGTTTATTTTTGCTCCTACATAATACTTTAATTCAGCTTAGGAAAGGTCTCTTATATTGAAAGGGTTCAATAAGGTTACATCATATCTCACCAGTTTTAAGATTCTCTCATAAGCTGAGTAAAATCGTCAGCTGGCATGATTAAAATGAGAGAGATATCCCCAGGCACAATGAGTAAAGGCAGTGTCATAAGGGCTGTTTTCTTTTGGGAGGTTTCCTCTGGTATTTCTATCTTGGTGGTTTTCTCATGGTCAGACAAGCCTTCATAGTCACTAAAAAATTTCATCAGCAACCATGAGATGTCTCCACTAAGACAGAATTGCTTGGAATATGTTGCCATAAAGACCACTTTTGTGATACTGCCATTTTAGAGGCTATTATCTGAGACTGGACAACTTGCCTGCATCAGTACACAGATCGTCTTGACTTGACAGTGCCTGCATTGTATACAGTACAGTATATATGGATGCATGCAAGCATGTTGGAGCCTTTGTAAACAATACAGTACTGTAGGATATATGAATGCTTGTGAGTTGTAGAAGATTAAAAGAGCATGGACTAGTAATATTTGAAGTTGTGACCATTAACATCAGGCATACAGTGCAAGCCTGACAAACCCAAATTTATCTGGATTCAGAGAGCAGTATTGTGCAGTTTCATATAGATTGTCTGATGCATACTGATTACTATGGTTGATGCTTATGTCACTGCTTGTCAGTCACTCCTGTAATTATTTGTGTTGTAATCTCCATCTTTAGATTAGTAGAAGCTGTTTATGAATGTAACTCAACTTTTCTTCTTCCCTTTTTTCATGTTTGTGGTTAGTGTTCATGCTTGAATAATTATATATGGGTTCATGGGGAGAAGTACCCAAAGCAGTTTTAGAAATGATTGGCAAATTATTCTTGACTCCATTTTATTGCTTCGTAACCACGAATTGTGTCATATCTAGGTTAGTTTATCTCATGATATTCACGTGCTTCTGTAATACAGTACTGCCTCCAATTTTGCAAGAATTTGGTCAACAAAAATCCTTGGAAAATCGAAATTTCGCAAAGTTCGAACCATAGAATACATGTATTATAGGCAAATTGGTCGACACCTCCCCCAGGTAGATACATTTTCCCAACGTTTGTCTCAACTTTACTCCTTCATTTTACGGTGATAAAATACACACACATAAGTGGGTATTTTTTGAAACGAGAACAGTAATCATTATAAGTAAAAATACAATAAGTAAATCAGCATTAATACCATCATTTGAAGGCTGGCTGGGTGTGTGTGGAGGATGTCGGGGGCCGAGGCATGGGTGAGGTTACTGTGGCCCCATGGGGCTGCTGTCGTCACTCTCACTGTCACTGCTGTCGAAGGAAAGTCCCACATGTTCTTGATGTGCTTCTGCCTCTCGTAAATCCCTCGAAGTCACATTCCTCCTCGGAGTCATCATGATCGAAAGGGTGCCTGTTTGACAGGTCAGGAATGCTGGGGTCGCTGGATGCTAGGACAGAGTTGGCAGGGTTGCTAGTCGATGGGGCAGACTCGCTTGGGGTTCACATGAATTTTGTGATAGACTGCTTCCTCTTGTTCACCCCGTCTCTATGTAGATCAGCATAGAAGCGAAGGGTTCCAACAACACTGTGGCATCCTTGGCCCCAAAGAGGTCACATTCGTTGCTTTTGATTGCTTCTTTGAGCTGGTCAGTGATGGGGAGGACATTAGCCAGATTATGCATTGTGAGAGTTTGTGTAGGTTGTGGTTCAGGTTGCACTTATTGCTAGCTGGCAAGTTCATCTTCCTCATCGATCCTGAGCATGGTGGTCTTGGCACTTTCTTGTTCCTCTTGCACAGTCTTTCTCACTTCCTCAGCTATGACTTCCTGGGATCCAGCAACCACCTGTGCTGCTGCCAACACTGTCCTCTTGGCCTCTGCCACCTGCTGAACCCCATTACCTGGCTATTTAGGACAAAGATAGGGCACCAGACAGTGCCAGGCATGGTTGATTGGAGCCTCATTTATTTCTTCCAGTGAAGTTACAATGAATTTTAGGGCCTTCTTGATGTTGAATTGATGCCAGAGTTGCCTCATTGTCATCTCTGGGGCAATGAAGCCAACTTCTAGATCTGGGGTAGGGTCAGGTAATTCTTCCTGTGGCAGGGGGTCATTTGTGTCCCAATCCCCATGATCATTCATTGCTTTGGTCATCCTGAGCTCCTCATTTGTCCCTGTTTTTTGTCTGAGGTAGTCAAACAGTTTGGTGCAGTAGAAATCATTAATGTTAGCAATGATCTGATCGAGTGGTGGGACAAGGGAGGTGGTGTTGGGGGGCAGGAAATTTATTTTAATATCAAAGTGAACATCAGCCAGGTAGTGTGGGTGACAGGGAGCATTGTCCATTATAGGGCACACTTTGAATGGAAGGCCCAGCTGGCGGCACTTGAGGTGAGTGTTGGGCACAAAATGGTTAAGCAGCCAATCCTTGAGAATAATAAAGGTCATCCACCCATTATATGAACAGTACCAATAGAAACCAGGGATTCTGTCCATGCTCCTAGCAGTGTTGAAGCACTGAGGATATCTTGCTGTGTGGACAATCACAGGGTTCATCTTACAGCAGCCTGATAAGTTTAGGGTCGACATGACTGTAAAATGTGTTTTGTCCAGCCTCCTTCCTCTTGCCTGTTTCTGGTGCTTGGCGATGTAGGTTGATCGTGGCATGGCCATCCAGTTTATGCCTGTCTCATCCAAGTTGAAAATCTGGTCCTTTGCGTATCCTTCATCCTCTTATCGTCCCTCTCAGATTGTTAGGAAAAAAGAGTTACCTGCTACATTGTCGGCACTAGCTCGTTCTCCTGTAAATCTGATGTTCTTAAACCTCTTCCTTTTAAGGAAATGTCAGAGCCACCCTTTTGGTGCCTTGAATGGTTTTGCTGAAGGATTTTTATCTTTCTTCAGGCTTGTGAGATAGAATAACTTAGTCTGCTTCCTTATATGGTGGCCATCTAATGCTACTCCCTCTTTTTCCTTCTTGTTGAAGTAGTGACTAAGAAATCGTTCCATTTTAATCATCACTTGTTTGTTGGTCACCTTACTTCTACCATCAAACTGTACACATCCATAGTTCATAGCTGCCTGCAGATTTGATCAGTTGATTCACCAACACCAAACTCTTTACCAATGGCAGAGTTATTTTTACCTCCTTTCTTCATCTCTATCATCTTCAATTTGGTCTCCAAACTTCTTGTTTTTTGTTGATTGGTGGAGCCATGATGATACAGGTGCAGGGTGAAACTCCTCCGATATTGCTATACACACCTTGGAATCACAAGACAGTGAAATTGCGGGGGACAGGGCGACATGGAGGTGATTTGTTTGTGACCGCCCTTTACGGGATTAAGGCATCTGGCAATAGATAGATAGATAGACAGACCTTGGAATTGCGAGGGTTAGAGCACATATGAAATGCATTATAAGCAATGGCGGGCTGTGATGCAGCAAGCACGATGATGTCATGCCTCTGTGTGGCAACGTAGTGCGGAAATGCTCATTTTTTGCCTAAAGTTTTTATCATCATCATCATCCAGACTTCCTTTCCCACCATAGGGCAGGGTGAGGTGTAACAATGTCTGAACAGTCCAATTTTGCCCAATCCAATGGGCCACGCTTCCATTTGCTCTCCTTGCAGGCCCCCGGAATCCTGGCTCTATCTGATACGCCAAAAACATCCACCACATTCTGTAACTTCACATAAATGTATCTGATAGAGTCAGTTTTTTTAATGCGTTTTTTCCTTTGGTGTACCCTGCAAAATAGGAATTCACTGATTTAGAGTTTGCAAACTTTAAAGGAACTACTGTACGTTTAGGATTATTGAAGTACTGTATATATAAATTGATTTGGTGACCAAAATACAGTGATATATCTCATGTGGAAAACTTTTGGATCACTCATGCTACTAAACTCTTGAAACACTTCCATAGTTTGGCATTTTTGGTAGAATATGTAGAAATAGGAATACTGTACACTAAATGTGTCTTGCAGTAGTTTTTGTATATATCATTTATTCATATTGTCAATGTCAGAAATCATGAGTAGGAGCACCTGGAAATGGAACTGTTAAGGAATGTGTGTAGTTTGCAAAGGAGTGGGTAGGATTCATGAGGAATATTGGATTAAGAAAGGGTGTTGACAGAATGGTAGAAGAGAGTTAATATACAGTAGATGATAAGGTCATTTAGTGGGACTGGCTGTATCTACCTCTGTCTGTCTGTCTGTCTCATATATATATATATATATATATATATATATATATATATATATATATATATGTGTGTGTGTGTGTGTGTGTGTGAATTTCTGATTTCTGATTTTTCCTGGATATCTGACATACAGTACTCTTATTCATGGGCTGTATCACTGCAGTACATTATATCATTACTCACTGCTTGTATCCTGGATCACACGTCCTTGCAGTGCTTTATACTTTAGTAGTGCAAAATGCACAGGTTAAGCCCATGCTGTTAAATATTATTCATTATTTTGCTTATAAAAACATGGAAAATTTAATTAAAGAAATAAATCAAGAGCATTTATTGTTGAACTGATGATATGGAAATAAATGCCATATTCATTGTTCGACAGCTTCTGGAGAAATATATAGGAAAGAAAGGGATCTGTACTTTTTTTTTGTTGATTTGGAGAAGGCCTTTGACAGTGTCCTTAGGGAAGTTGTAAAGTGGGCAATGAAAAAGCTTGGGACTGAGGAGTGCTGGTCAAAGTGGTTATGGCTGTGTATGTGGGTGCCTGCACCCAGGTGAGAGTGAATGGAAATTTGAGGGATGAGTTTTCTGTAAATGTTGGTGTGCGTCAGGAGTCAGTCTTGAGCCCCTTCTTGTGTATCATAGTGTTTGAAACCCTCTCACATGACTTCAGAAATGGACTTCCATGGGAGTTGTATGCTCATGATTTGGTGTTGACAGCAGAGAATGAGAGGGAGGTGGAGCAAAGATTTAAGAAGGGGGAGGTGGTGTGGGGCACAAGGGCTAGGGAGGTGGAACAAAGATTTAGGAAGTGGGGAAATGGTGTGGGGCACAAGGGCTCAAGAGTAAATGCAGATAAAACAAATGTTATGGTATTAAAAGTTGATGGCACTACTCACACAGAAGAGGGAGAGTGGCCATGTGCGGTTTGCTACAAGGGCTTGGGAAGCAATTCCATATTTCATGTACAGTATATGGTGTGTCAGGGAGAGCATATAGAGCTGTCAGGTGTGAAAAGATTGATCTTCCTGATGAGTCAGATGAGTGTGTGTGGAAGAGTTTTATTACTTGGGAGACAAGTTATGTGCTGGTGTTGTGGCCAGAGGTAGCTCTGTGGCAAGAGTGAGGAGTGGTTAGAAGAAGTTCAGGAACCTACTGCCTCTCCTAACTTTGAGAGGGCTCTCCCTCCCTATTAAGGGATCATTGTATGCAGCATGTGTAAGGAGTGTAATACTGTATGGTAGTGAGACCTGGGCAGTAAAGGAAGGGGATATCTGCAGGTGCAGACATACAGAAATGACAATAATTAGGTGGATGTGCAGTGTGTCCTTGAATGCAAGGCCTCGGGAGGCTAGGTTTACAATGTAAAAGTTAAGAAGAAGGACGGGACTGGTGTGTATTGGTGTTGTGATGGAGAGAGGGAGATTGAGATGGTTTGGGCTTGTGGAGAGGATGTGGGATGACAATTGGGTGCAGAAAGTGAGAAGTGTTATTGATGGGGGTAGGTTTGCTAGAGGCAGACCAAAAAAGACCTGGGATGAGGTCATATCGTGTGACCTCAAGGAAAGGGACTGAATAGGGAGGCTGCCAGGGATCAAGCAGCATGGAGAGCCACCATTAGGTGACCAAGGCCAATGCGTGCAAGTATATTGAAGCCTTTGTAAATAAAATTAAAAGAAACAAACTGTACAGTAGACTTATCTCGAGCCTCGTGCTCACATGTCAACTGTGTGCGGTTGCAGCCCTGCTGTCCAATTTAATCCTTTTTGTGCTACCCAGTAATTTACACAGACCTACCCTAATTTATCTTAGCTTAACCTCATTCATTCTAACCTGACTGTACGTAGCCTACATGACAGCCATCTTGGAATGCCATTTTGGCACTTACCTAACCTCACGGGTGTTGATTTACCCAAAATAAAATAATCCCATTAATCCGAACCTAACCTAATTTACCATCCATCCATCCATCATGCCTCCCCATGCCTCCCCATGAGGAGTGTAGGAGCCCCAGGCTAGGCAAATTGTTCCTGACATTTAAGATGAGAGTGACCAGCCTCACTCATCCCTGAGTGGCATTACATGAGCAATAAACCCCTACCACCCCTTGGATATAAACCTACATTGCCTCAATCCAGTTGGAGCACCTTAATTACCCACTAAACCACTAGGTGCCATAATTTGGTTATATGGTTACCATCCAGCATAGTAAATGGTTTCCTGGTGTACAGGAAACCATTTGGCATGTCACTCAGTGTACAGTCACTCATAGGCAGAAGGAAGAGGAAAGAGTGAAGGAGAGAAAGACAGAAGAGGAAAGAAGGAAGAGAGGAAAGGGCAGACACCCAAAGCAGCACTACATCAAGTGAGTGGATGGTGAGTGTCCTCACCTACCACATTTACAACTTCATTTATTGTAACCTAACCTAATTTTTCATCATCTTACCTCATATTTATTCTAACTAACATAATTTATAACCTCATTTCCTATAACCTAACCTAATTTATCCTAATGTATCATAACCCAGTTCCTCCTAACCTAATCTGCCCAAATCTATCCCATTGCTGAAGTACAACTGTATAACTGGCTGTAGAGAAAAGTGAAAACCTCACTGTTTATGAAGCAGTAGCCTTGGCAAGGTCTCAGTCTCACATTTCAAAACTAATACTCTGATGATACTGTAAAGTTGGAGTGAAAAGAGCATACAGATGAGTAAATGGTTAAAAGCAAAAAGTATTGTAATTTTAGTGTCAAATGCCATAAGATTGAGTATCCAATCATACGAGACTGACCAGATTCAGAATCTCTATAACTTTGATGTCATCACAATGGCAAGAGTGGGAGCCAGGCCCCTATCATTTACAGTACAATAGACCCTACATACAGCAGACTAATTGGGTGGAAATGAGATCCGATAAAGTTGATAATCTGTTATATCCAATGGGACTGGAGTGTATTGGTGTTGTGATGAGGAGGGGTAGATTGAGATGGTTTGGGTATGTGGAGAGGATGGAGGATGACAACTGGGTGCAGAAAGTGAGACGTGTTAATGTCAGGGGCAGGGTTGCAAGAGGCAGACCAAAAAAGAGCTGGGACAAGATCAGTGTGACCTCAGGGATGGGGGACCGAATAGAGAGTCTGCCAGAAACTGAGCAGCATGGAGAGCTGCCATTAGGCGATCAAGTCTAATGCATGCAAGCATGTTGAAGCCATTATAAGCAATACGATACAGTATGATATGATAGTACGTAATTATAAAGTTCTGAGGGAGCATATGACTATGTGGCCATATTTCTGCAGTCCCTTGTTGTCATGTCTGTGGAAATCAGGGGCCATATCAATAATGTTAGGGAGTTTTAAATTTTTGCATTTCCCTGTTAGTTTATGTTATAGTAAAGTTATTAAAATATTGCCCATACTATTGTAATGTGTAGAGCACTCAGTCAATGTTCACATCAATAAGAATAGATCTGAGAGAACCCTGATCCATCCACCCATTCATCATCCATACGTTGCCCTATGAGGAGCATAGGATCTCTGGGCTAGGCAAGTTGGTCCTGACATTTACGATGAGAGTAATAATTGATCTGAGAGAACCCTGATATATATTATATTGATACCTTTACACTGTTCTGTGTCATGTGATTATTTAGGTATACAGTACTGTATAGTTATCATAGTTTGATGTTGCAGTGTTTGTAATCATGAAATTATTTGTGTATATTATAGATGGCCGTGGTTTGATTTTTTATTTGTATTATTGATTTCGTTGTTTGATGAAGCTGTTATTATTATTATTATTATCATTATTATTATTATTATTATTTTTTTTTTTTTATTTATTTTTTTTTTTTTCATAGAGATTTAGAAATACTGCCATTCATGCAACTTAAGCTTATAGCTGTAGTTGCAGCTTACATCATGCGCTTTGTACTGCATTAACAAACTTTGTAAATCTCCTTGCATGGAAAAGAAAATGTGTTTATGATTGCCAGTTTTAACTGATTTATGAGATTATATTGTTTTCCACTCGAATGATAATCCAGGTTTAGCCATTGCTTTAAAAGTATTGACTTAAGAACTGAACAGATGTATATGTTAAAGATTAAAACCTACAGTATATAATTTTACAGTATTTAAAAATATATAAACCTGTGTTTGTATAAGCAAAGTGAAATGAGATTTTTAAAAATCTCCATTTTCCTACACTTCTGTTATGTATAAATACCTTTTTTTTTTTTTTATGCTGTATTATGTTGTACCTACTTTGTAGGTCCAGATTTTAGACCTCTGATTTTTTTTTTTTTTTTTTTTTTTTTTTTTTTTTTTTTTCTCCAATTAGTACTGTAGGTGAAAATATGATTACCAAACAAGATTGCACCTTTATTATAAATTTGTAATCTTTAGAAAATATTAATATCTTCATTTTCTGTGTTATTTATCCTCATTTTTATTTCCCCCCAGACCAAAATGGATTGGTTAAGAATTTAAATTGTTGCTTTGCTTATACTGTCACAGTCTTACTCACTCATCATAAATTTACTATGTGTGAAATAGTTAAAACAAACTTAGCCGATGCTGTTTATTTGTCACAATTCTCTCCACTTACCTGTACCACGTGTTATTATCACAGCCCCAGCTCGAGTGAGTCTATGGAATCTGCGGCCTCAGGTGACGACATTGATGCGCACCTACCCAACACTCCAGGGAATGCGCTAGATGAATTTTGTGAGTTTTTCCTCCCTCTGTTCAAAGATTTGAATAAGCTCCAATATATCTTTTAAGGCTGAACTTCAGTACACTATTACTTAACAAGCCCAAGTACTGTAGTGTAAACTTGCACTGTTAGAGATAATAAAGTGATACTGTTTGCCACAAGATAACATATGTAGTATTATCATTATAAATAGGTAGGTAAAAGCAGCTGACTGTGTGTAATGGCTGGTAGTGTGCATGAGTAAGCATATACAGTTTTTGTGTATGAGGAATGGAATGAGAACCGAGCGGGTTTAGTTTTTTAAATACAGTACTTTGATTAGACTGGCCTGGAAGGAAGGTAGAGTCTTGGAGGATTGGAAGTCAGGTATAACTATTTCCCCTTACAAAGGAAAATGGGAAAAAGGAATGTGTGGTAATCACAGGGGCATTTGTCTTCTTAGTGTAATAGGAAAAGTATATGGTAGGATACTTACTGACAGATTTGGGAAATAACAGAGGAATTAGTTGGAGAAGAACAGGGAGGTTTTAGGAAGGGAAGAGGTTGTATAGATAAGATATTCATCCTTAGGTCTTTAGTGGAAAAATTTCTATAGCAGTCTTCATGGATTTGGAGAAACCATATGAGAGTGGGTAGACAAGGAAAGTGGAAAATATGAGGAATATATGGAGTAAATGGGAAGTTGCTGAATGCTGTGACTAGTATACATGAGGGTGTTAAAGCTGCAGTGCATGTGAATAGTGAACTGAGTGAATTTTTCTGTCTGAATGTTGGATTGAAACTGGATTGTGTCATGTCTCCGTGGGTGTTCAATCTGTATGTGGATTAAGTTATGAAAGAGATACTAAGTAGGGCAGTGGATGTTGGAGTGGCTCTAATGAGAGAGGGCAACATTTGGAAACTTCCTGTACTGTTGTTTGCAGATGGTACTGTATTGTTAAGTGGATACACAAAGGAACTGCAAGGGTTAGTGAATGAGTTTAGGAGAGTGTGTAGGAAATGGAATCTAAAGGTGAAAGTACGGAAGAGTAAAGTTATGGTCTTCAAGAAAAATAAAGTCACTGAGAATACAGTGAGGTTGGATGATGTGGAAATGGAAAATGTAAGTACATTTATGTACTTGAGTAGTGTGATAAGTAAGGAAGGAAGTTTGGAGGATGAAGTGTTGGAAAGGGTACAACAAGGAAGAAACATTGCTGGTTCTTTGACAGCAACGATAAGAAATGGGAAGTGAGCATGAAAGTAAAAAAGTTGCTGCATGATAGCGTTCTGATACCAACACAAATGTATGGAAGTGAAGCTTGGAGCATGCTGGAAGGACACAAGTCAGGAGTGAGAGCAATGAAAATGAGTTATTTGAGAGGCTCATGTGGAGTTACACAGAGGGACAGACTGATAAATGAGAAAGAGAAGGTGCATTGGTGTGTGGATGTGGATGTGACAGAAAGTTTTAGGAGAAATACATTGAGGTGGTTTGGCCATGTGAAGAGGTTGGAGAGCGGATGAGGAAAGTGTATGTGAGTGAGGTGAGGGGAGGAGAGGAAGGGGGAGGCCAAGGATGAGATGGAGGGATGGAGTGAAGAGGTATATGAGAGGGGGGGGGGTGAGCTGGGGAAAGGACACTCAAATGGCGGGGTACAGGGTGGCATGGAGGCGATTTTTTGTGGCCACCTCTTATGAGATTGAGGCTTCTGGCAGTAGATAGATAGATAGATTTGAAGTGCCTTCCTAAATTTTGTAAAAATTTCAATTTTGTTTGTTTTAGAAATTTAATATATTAAGCCCTTCACATTCAAAATAATTCTATCCTTGCTCTTAAGGAACTTCCATATTAGGGTTGGCCATGATTATATACCTGTCCTTCAACAGATCCTTAGTGGATTCACGATAAAATAATTTTCTTAGGAGAATTGGCATGAAAATGATGTGCACAGTATCAGTGTATTTATATTCAATACATATCTGCAGTATATCTTGGAATTTTAAATGTGCTTTTATGGCCCGTGTTGTACCTCATCAGACTCCATATGATGATCAAGACGTTTGGTGCATTTATAGCTTTTATTTAGCCATCTTCTCTTTAATTTATATTCTCCTGACATTCAGTGTCTTAGATAGCGGCATGCTCACCATATTAGAACATATATATGTGTTTGACAGACTTATAACAGAACTGAATGATAAATTTACCTCAGCTATACCTTTTTAAATTTATTTGTGTTACGTTTTGTTTCTTGGTTTTCAGATACAGAGGATAGGTACCTTATCATGGATGTGATGGGTGATGAGGGAAGCAGTCACCCTCAGCCCTCATTCTCCCTCCCTATTATCAACACGCGAGCCTTCCCTTCCACTCATGCCAAAGGTCTGTTTTGGAGGGACAGCAATTGGAAATGCTTAGGACAGGTTTAGGATGTAATTAGGTGATAGGTGATGATATAGTAGATGATGGAGCATAAGGGTAGAGGTTAATGGATTATAGGTGGAAGGGAAGGGTAATGTAATGAGAGGTGACATTCAGGGGAATGATAGATACAGAGGATGAATGTTGGTAACGTTCAGTGATTGTTAATAGAGCATAGCAATAGATGATAAATTCATTAAGTTGATCATAGATGAAAGGGTAATATGTTGTGAGGCGATATGTTGCTAAAATAACAGATAATAGGCGATGTACTGTTTGTGTATCAAGCAAAGATTATGTATTGTTATAAGAAGTAGTTATAATGCAAGGGAAAATTGAACATAAGAAAAGATAAGTACAGTACGTGGCAGGGTTGTTTATTATGAAATGAGTAACATGGGCTGAAAGCTTGAAACCAGTCTTCATCATCATCATCATTATCATGTACTTCTGTGTTGCCCCATGAGGAATGAAGGAGCCCATGGCTTGGCAATTTGGTCCTGATATTTATGATGAGAGTGACCAGCCTTACTCATCCCTGAATGGCATTACTTGAGCAATAAACCTCAACCACCCCTTGTATAAAAACATACACAGAATCAATCCGACTGGAGCATCTTAATTACCTGCTAAACCACCAGGCACCATAATTTGGTTATATGGTTACCACCCAGTGCAGTAAATGGTTTCCAGTTGTACTGGAAACCATTTGGCTTGTCACGCAGTGTAGTCATCCATAGACCAGAGGAGGAAAGAATGAAGGAAAGAAAAACAGAAGAGGAAGGCAGGAAGGAAGGAAAGAAGAGAGGTAAGGGCAAGCAGCCGAGAGCAGCAGTACGTTGACTGAGTGACAAGTTAATAATCAGTGTTCAAGTTGAAATTCTCACACTGTTTTAGGCAGTAGAGCTGCTTGGTGATATCAGTACCAGTGTGTGAAGGCATCCCTCTCCAGCATCTGTTTACGGGTTACCACATCATTGTACTTTTGCAGGTCTGGTGTCCCCAGTAAGTGCGGGCAGCAGTACAGATGGCCCACTTTGCCTCTCTTCTCCTCAAGACCAGTACATGCAAATGGCCAGTCCTTCTGAGCGAGCAGAAGATGGAAGCTCGTTGGAGAAAGGAGGATACCTTGTCATGGACCGCTCCAACCCTCCTGTTCCATCCTCCGATACTTGCGGATATCTCTCTATGGCACCTCTCAACTCCCCTGGCTCTCTCCATCCTTCCTGGCCTCCACATGTTTATGGTCAGGTCAGTCAACTGTATTTAAGTCATTGTGAGGCGTATATAAAAGTCTTGGCTCTTTGTACTGTTATTAAATATGAATTTTTTTTTTAGTTCCAGTCAAAGCTTTGTTTTCTTTTTATCTAGACCTCCTTTACCACTGTAGGGTGGAATAAGGTAAGTTCCAAAGAGCCACAGAAAGCTTGATAAAATGAGTTACTAACCAGACTTTGCCCATTTGAATGAGCCAACTCTCCTTCCCTCACCATTCAAGTCCTTGGAATTCTGGCTCCACCTGATGGGTATACACTTTATCACAAGTAGCTTTACATTCACCTATCCAACAGCCAGTCCGACAACTATCAGTTAAAAAGGGTGCCAAACCCTGTTCGTAAAGTCCTCAACACAAACTTCATCCAGCTGGCTCGATTCCTTGTCTGTGCCTAAACAGCTTTCATACCTCTAACACAGCCATTTTTCATATATATTCACCCTCCTTTTGGCCAGCCACACCTCTTTACACCTTCATACTTTTTAAGATACATCCTTTTTACCACTCCATTCACACCCATTCTCTTCACATATCATCAAAGCACCTTTCTTTGACTCTAGTGTCCACAGTCTACCTTCACATCTTTCACAAATCTCATTATTCCTTATCCTGTCTGCTCTGCATGCTCTTCACACATTCCCCAACAGCCTCCTCTCCATCTTCATTTTATCTTAATAATAATGATTGAGCTTTTGTTTTTCAGTGGTGCCAGTTATTAAAAAGAATTTACCAGCACACGAATCATCAGAATAATAGCATGACTTATTACTTCATAAATAGCTACAGCAACAGAACTGTGGCATCTACTAAACCCTGTAATCCTTCATTCCAGTACCATCAACAGGATCACAAGTTTCTGAGAAGAGATAAGTTTTGAGTTGTTCCTTAAATGGCTCCACAGAGATAGATTTTATAGATATGAGGAACTTTTAAGATAATGTGGGTGCTGTATAATGTTCGCTGTATTGTCTTGGACCTAGATTTATCATCATCTTTCATTCCTGCCGTTGTTTTGTTACTTTACTTTCATTACTTTTTAAATCTTCACTAGTGTTTCATTTGTTTTAATGCATTGCCAGTAGTCTGGTGGATTGTAGATAGTGGCATGGAAGTGGACATAGTGAGTGCAGTCATAAGCAATGTGCTGGGATGGTTTGGGCAATTGGAATGCATGGAGAATGAAAGGGTTAGCAAGGAGACAACTTTTTTAGTGAATGGGGTTGCCCACCTTCCACTCAGTTGATATAAAGTTATCTTCAAGATGACATAACTGCATATTGAATGACAAGCCAAAATGTTTCCTGTAAGCCAGGAAACTTTTTCTCCGTTGAAAGAACGAGGGAAGGAAAACTGAAATAGATTGGAAGAGTACCGTACTAAGTGTGGGAGAGCTTGAGTAGTGAGAGGTAGGTGAGAAAAATGGTGAAAGAGAAACTTGGATGTGATTTAATACAGGCAGCCTTGATGAACGATTGTGTGAAGCATTCAGAAATAGTTTGGTAGAGTCTGCTACATTATAAAAATCTTCTGATGTTTTTTTCAAATGGTAGGTAACCCTTGGGATGATTTATTGGTTAGAGTACCTAAGAGAAGTGAAAACTTTGCCACATGCATGGGTTTAACTCCCATGGGATGACTGGAGGCTATTTGATAATGTAATTCACCCACAGGGGGAGTAAACTGGTCTTCTGCACTTACCCACAGACCCTGGGTGGTTACCCAGTGGGAAGAATTATATGTAAAGTAGATAAGTTGTTCCCAGAGGTTAAAGGGTTAACTTGAGTCTTTAATGGTTTTGCAGAGTGGAGTAAAGTTGTATAGTTTAGTAAGAGTAGAAAAGATTAATTGTTCCCTGAATCTCAAGGCAAATGTGCCATAGACTATTATAGCCTGGCCTCAGGCCCTGCTTAAATATTGTAAGAAGCTGCCCTACACATTCTTGGGGGTTAGGGAACACAGATCCCTGCAAATGTGGAATTCCCGTGAATGTTTGGTGCTCCCTCCCGTAAATGTCTCTACAGCCGCAAATCACCCCCTGTGAGCAAGTGTGTACATACTGTACCTAATAAACCATATCCGGGATCTGAAAGCAGCTTAAAATATCACAAATAGTAATAGACCAACTGTATAAAAAAGTTTAATAGCAAATAAGTTTTGACTGGGTATGGCTGTGCTAAGGGTAAATATGTACCTGGTGACTTCCACAGACTCCCACGACTGAGTGCATCTCTCTCACATCCACGTGAGTGTGGGCAAGTCATCAGCTACCTATTTACCCCAGCTTCGTACAACCATACCCATTAAATTCAGAGTTAAGTCACCACTGTCCTTGAATTATTGACGGACGAACTCTGACGACCTGTGATGATGATGATGATGATGATGATGAATATGACACACGTGGGACAAAGTTATCACAAGTAAATTGCACAGTTGGTTGCTAATTCACTCACCTAATAACACGGCAATGCACTTGTTGCCTTTGAACACGTGAGAGCACCATAACTGGTCACAGTAACAAAATTACGGGAGGTTTGGCGTGGCAGCATAGTGGCAGTGAAGCTACTGCGACAGTGGCAGGACACAGAATGAGGGAGAGACAGAGGAGCGTGGGAGTGCAGTGGTTTGGTGCTGGCCTGGTTTGGCTCGAAATGACCCTTGAGCATCCACACTGCTACACTTTGTAGCCGCAGACGGAATCTCGGCTCTGCAGAGGGGCACTCTGCAAATCCGTGAGACCCGCAAAAGTTGAATCCACAAATGTGGAGGGCCGCCTGTATTATAAATTCCTCTTTGCATACGAGATATCAAGAGGTGGTACACCTCCAGACTCAGTGCACTCAGGGTACTTATGAGGACAAACTTGGGGGGGGGGGGGACTTCATACTCTACAAACAGAATACACTATTAGATCAGTGATGTCCTGTGCCTCCCAAGCATAGGCACCCATCATATCTAACACCCACTGCAGTACGTTGCCTATCATACAGAGCAAAGCTGAATGCATCATCACTGGCTGCACCAAGAGTACTCCCACTGCCCACACTGTGAAACTAAAGTCCTCTCTGTTAGAGAATATCTTGATAGGCGAGGCATACAGTTCTAAGCAGCAGCCTGTGAGAACACATAGCATCCTTGTCATTACATGACGGAGCCGCACAGCGCAACTACACATATTCAACAGTCACCATGCAGACATTACCGGACCCTCCTCAGCAACATCTCCCCTCCATTCATTCTAACAAGCAGTGAGGAAACATGCACAGGACAGTGCAATGCCTAAGCCAGAACATTGTATTACAAGCACCCCCTCACCCACTCCTGACATTCACTCACCAGAGGTATTCGTAAATAGAGCTGATCAAGTACACCTAGCTAGACTTAGATCAGGACATCACTGAGCCCTCCTCAGTTACCTGGTTGGATGGAGTCAGATGACACATGCTTCACTTGTAAAAGAAGTCCACACAACATAGCGCTCATGATGAAGCACTGCATAGCACATACCATGCTAAGATACAGACATAGCATCAACATTGCAAGGAACCTATGGGATGACTTTGTAGGGATAGTAGCATACTGGCAGTTGACAGGTCTGCTTGGCTAGGCACACAAGGGTTAACCAACAGCAACAGCAACTTATAATGTTTTCTCAGTATCCAATAAGGATAATCACCATCATCATCATTATCATCATCATCATATATACATACTGCCCACTTAAGGTTCCCAGATGGTGAAAGAGAGAGAGAGAGAGAGAGAATCTGCACCACCCCATACTTTTTGAATGAAAATAAAGGCTGACATGATGGTGCATCCAGCCTTCTAATGTTTTTTAAATATCCAACAGGGGTCATCATCGTCTTCACATTCTGCCCACTCTCGACTCCCGAGCGTAGTTGATGAGGCCTCGGACAACTATCTCTCGATGGCTCCTGGGGGTGGTGGGAGTGAGGCTGGGGAGCTGGGTGGGGGGCGGGGCAGGGATGGAGGATACTTGGATATGACCCCAACCCCTGCTCAGCCTACACCCATACCACATAGTCCCTCGGATGGTAAAGTCACGAGCAGTCTTGTGTAGCTTGGTTCAGTTTTCAGTTGACTTTTTCATATTACAGTTTGTTCAGTTATTTATTTGTTTCTCTTCAAGTTCAGTTTTCCGTTTTTTTTTTTTTTTTTTTTTTTTTTTTTTTTTTTTAATGACAGGCATACTCTAAGTATCATATATAGTAGTTTTGTCTTTGGCCAAGGATGAGATGGAGGGATGGAGTGGAGAGATATATGAGAGAGGAGGGTGTGAGCTGGGAGCAGGGCAGCGAGATGGCAGGGGACAGGGCAACATAGAGGTGATTTGTTTGTGGCCACCCCATACGGGATTAAGGCGTCTGGCAGTAGATAGATAGATAGATAGCCTTTGGCTTATGCACCTCAAAGAGGATAGTATGAGATTTGCTGTCACTGTTGTTTTCTTCATCTCATTCCCTATGTGAGGTGTTCCTGAAGCTTAATGAAATCATAAGATAGTAGCAAGAATAATATAATAAAAGACATTATATTAAGTGGCTGAATTAAAAGACATTGTATTAAGTGGCTGAATGAAGGGGTTTCTAACTGCATCACTGCAAAAGGTCATATTAAAAACACACACAATACAAGTACCATCCTTTATTAGTACATCTGGGGACATGAATGAATGTAATAGTATGTTTTAGTAAGATGTGAAAATAATAAAGCACACAAATGGCTGAGCACAGGATGACATGGAGGCGATTTGTTTGTGGTCACCTCTTATGGGATAAAGGCATCTGGCAATAAATAGGTAGATAGACCCAGCAATGCTTGACTTTTAGAATGTGTAGGTGAATTTCATTAAATATCATCATGAAACAAACCCAGTTTCCTCCAAATAAATTGGGTGATTGAATTAAAAATAGGTTTAACATTAGAATGATATACTTTGGCAGTTGCTTACTATAATTGTTGTGGAAAACTATACATGCTGTGTATTGTTGTGTTAGGTTGTTAGGTGAAGTATAATAAGAAGATATTCAGATAATATATTGGCAGGTAAGTGTGATGGAAAACTATATATGTATGGTATATAATGTTTTGGCAGGTGACTCCTTTCCTGAGATGTCTCCAGGTAGCAGTTGTTCCTTTACCTCGGGCACCCCCTCTTCCGACCACCGCTTCCCGGACTTCATAGCTGAGAAGGGTGGTGCAGGAGAGTCGTACTATGGGTGTTCTGAGGATGACGACTCCTCCCTTGACCGACCTATCAGGACAAACTCGGTTGGGTCCAAGCCAGAGCAGTACAGGAGCCGCAAGAACAGGTGAGTGACCATTGACAGTTGTGTTGTGATCATTTTTAAAATTTAATCCACGTTATTTTTGGTTCTGCTTTATAGCTTCTTATGGAATGCAAGATGGTTTGTGGCTGTGCAGTGTAGAGGTGCATGGTTGATACAGGGTTTTCATTGTTAAGTACCAAAGTGAATCTGTAGTGTGAATTCCTGTCTAGTGTGTTTTGTCTCTTGAGAATATCTGATTGTGCTCTATATACAGTAATGTACTGTGCATTACTGCTATCAGACCACTCACCCAGATTCATATATATTCATTACCTGTAATAACTGATTTAAATTTGTTTAGCACATATAAGTTGTAAGTCATAGATGATCATACATGCTCATTTAAAGCATGTTATTTAGAAGTGTAAGATAAGTCAAGACTTTACCTGATTATTAGTTTAAAATCATGGCTGTTAACTGTCAATAAGCAGGAAGTAAAATAACCTGCTGTTAGAATGATGTAGTCTAGGGTCAAAGCTTCCTTGTCACTGATTCCACACAGTAATAAAGGGTTTCACAATTAGTAATTAGATTCAAAATTACTCCTGTTTTAAGCAAGTCTTGTTGGATAGGAAGTGGTACAAATTGCTCATCTTGATTTCTGCAAGTAACAATGCAGATCCTGTATATGCTTCAGTAGAGTAACAAGCCTTGCCTATTTAAAGCTTTGAGTTCTGCAGCTGTCTTGATTATGTATTGGACCCTGTAAAATGTAACTTAATTTATGTCTTTGCTCTTTCTCATAAAGTCCTGGTATATTGCTTATGATTTGTCTTGACTTTGTGTAAAGAAGATGATTGTTGATAACCTCTTGATTTCTATTTGTAGATTACTATACTAACTAAAGTGGGTGCATGAGAGGTTACGAGAAACTGGTTTGTAGGTAATAGATAAGAGTTAGGAATGTATCAAGAGAAAGCATCTATGTTAATCCTGTCTATCATCATCAACAGCATTTTATGAGTTAAATATAGGGAAATGTCAGAGGTCTCTTCTGGGAAATGTAAGAGGTAATGATGGTAGGTGGGGGCACCCACCATCCACTCACGCAATGTAGTACTGTTCTTGGGGACTCCCCTCTGCTCTCTTCCTTCTTTCTTTCCTTCCTCTTCTGTCTCTTTCTCTCCTTCATTCTTTCCTCTTCCTTCTGTCTACGGGTGACTACAGCAAGTGACAAGCCAAATGGTTTCCTGTACACCAGAAAACCATTTATTACACTGGGTGGAAACCATATAACCAAATTATGGCGCCTGGTGATTTAGTTGGTAATTAAGGTGCTCCAGTTGGATTGAACCTGCGCAGGTTTATATCCAAGGGGTGGTTGGGGTTTATTGCTCATGCAGTGCCACTCAGAGATGAGTGAGACTGGTCACTCTCATCTTAAATGTCAGGACCAGCTCGCCTAGTCCCGGGCTCCTTCGCTTCTCTTGGGACAACACAGGATTAGATAATGAAAGGATAAATTAAAAAATACACATAATGCCGCTTGGGCAAGTTTGGCTGGTCACCATTGCCTCAAATGTTGGGATTGAGTGCCCTAGCCTTGGCCCTTGCACTCTTTTTTATCTGGAACACAGAGGGATGGCTGATGATGATGATGATGATATATTGCAGCACCTTTTTGTATACCACCAGTTACTCCCAATATAGAGTTGTAACTGAAATCATCTTGTAGCTTTATGGTTTTGTAACTAAAAGTTGTTGCTTTAGTAGTTATGTAGGATGTGATTAATCCCTCAACTTTGTTTAATTCTGCTAAGGACTGGAATTATTGATCATGGCTTAGCAGGCATGAGTGAGTATGAAAAAAGTTTTAAAAGTTAAGAATCTGTGCAGAAGAAACTGAATAGCCATACCAAGTTTATGGAAGTCATATTTCTGGCAGAGAAATAGACCATCAGCTGTGTTAGTAACAGTAGAGGGATTAATGATTATTTATGCACTGTATGAAGTCTGTGCCAACGGTCATACCACGTTGAGTACACCGCTTCCCGTTCGATCAGCGAAGTTAAGCAACGTTGGGTCTAGTTAGTACTTGGATGGGTGACCGCCTGGGAACACCAGATGCTGTTGGCATAACGTTCTCCCTACGTGTCAAATGGGGTTGGTGGAGGATTAGTGCCCCTCCCTGTAAAACAATTAACTCTAAGCCGTTGGCCACCCCGTTTGGGATACATGGCGTATGGCAATGAATGAATGAATGAAGTCTGTGTGTGTGTGTGTATGATGACCACTGAATGTTGGTTAGTGTTGATTTGCTAGGTGACTGTTGGAACAGTTTCTTGAAAGATGGAGAAATAATAAAGGTGTTTGTTGAACTCCATACAGTACACTTATTTTGAAAGGCGTTGTTCTCTGCTTACATAGGTCTATTTTGTCACTTTCCAGTAGTACGTATTGATTCACCTTAAAAATCATATCCCATCGGGTAATCTCCTCCATCAGTGGCTCGACCATGCAGTCTCTTTTACATATCACACACGTCTGGGTATGGCCTAGAATCTGCATTTTACAGTATGGCATTCTTTATGTACCCACCCTCAACAAGTATCAAATTTGGTAGGACAGCAACATGCACATGTGTTGTTTTCCTGTCCATGATGCTGTGATGATTTATTTGTCTGTTACATTTATTCAGAGCCATGTAAATGAAGCTTAATAGCCCCCATTGACTGGTTACCCACGGCTGATTTGCACAGATTCCCACTATCTCACAGACAGGCACGTGCCTTTATTGTCAGTCATCTAATGTTAATTTTCATCATTTTCATCAGATAATGTTTTGTATGTTAAACTCATTTACCTTTTTTTTTTTTATGCATATCATAATGTATATGTAGTAATACTGATACACATCCATTCTGCACATTTAAAAATCACAGTGAACGTTTCATCATCATTGGTATCATCGTTGTCCCAGATCATCATCGAGCAGGCTTAACCTGCGGCATCCTGTCGACGTGAATTAACGTCCACATGTTTTGTCACTGCCAATCCCGTTGACGTACGTAAACTTAAATCAATTGCAACGTCCCTAATTTGCACAATTTTCAATTTTCGCGAGTGATTTTTGGTATGTATACACAGGACACCTTCCTCTACTAGATGCCAGGCAGGGACAATGCCTTACCCAGCATGACCTCCCCCTCCCCTGCACACCATTGTCTCAGCAATTCACCTGTTACCAGTGACCTGGCCAGTAAAGCCATGTCATGCCATGGTACGAAATTCAGGGCCAGAGTGATTCCCCATTCGATGGCAATGTGGAGGACAAACTTTACATAGCATTAGAGAAAGAAACAGTCAGAAATGATGATCAGGTAATGTCGCCAAAAAAGGTCAGGTATATTGATGTGTTTCATGAGTGAAACAATGCTTATATTGCATATATTACTGTGTGAAAACCAATATTCTCTCGTACTACATATAAATTCGTACCAAATAAATAAATAAACACCGTTTATGAGTGGTGTGGAATGGTTACACTCCCATAGAACTCATTTTCTTTGGAGCCAGCCTGATAGAAAACACAGTAAGGTGAGGAGGTACTGCTTCCTGTATCGAGTATTTTAAACCTCAGGTGAGTGATTTCTCCATGATTTTTCTATGTTTCTCACCAAAAGCAGAGGTTTGAGCAAAAAAAAAAAAAAAAAAATCCAAAAATGGTCGGGATTGGGGGGAGTCAGTGGTGGAAAAGTGGTCGGGATGGGGCGGGTTAATTTCTTATATTTACTATGGTGGGGATATTTAGAGCTTGGCTGTCAGTACTGTTAGGGATGTAACCAGAAGGAAAATAATCCTGCGGTAAAAAATATTTCCCCTTCATATACTGGAGGAGGTGCAAATCTGCCGTTGACACAGGTGTTGTCCTGCAAAAACAGGGGTCCAACTCCTTCACCCCCTCCTTTTATATATCATTTACATACCCTGGAAATGTTTGCATAGTAGTGTATAGTATTTTTTCCCAATGTTCCCATGGAACAGAGTGGCATTGTAAAAGTGATATGGGAAATCATATCAGTTACTACAGTACAGCATTTTTGTTTGGCTTTTGTTTGTCATCATATGAGAGATTCAGTCAGTATCATAACACCTGTAAGAATTTAGGTGTGACAGGATGTGTTGTGAAGCTGAAGGAAATATTATTACTGTGTTCACTATTCGTGGACCCAGGCATTACGTGTGTAAACTGCAGTAGTTGCTTGATTTAGCTCATACTGAATACTTTCCCACTTATCAGAAAGAGGTATAGAGGCTCATTACATGAGAACATGGCACTAAACATTCACTGTCAGCTAATAATTTTATGATTCAGCATGCTTATGTGCAGACTTAAACAGCTGACATTTCTTATATTGTCAGTTGATGTTGGATGGAAAATTGAAATCACACACATACTTGGAATGCAGTTAGTTTAGCTGGAGAGAGAATGGGTGGAGGTTTAGATGTTGGCTGAAAGGTAATGGATGATGAGTACGGTACAAATAGCACACATTTGCAAACGTGTTGATTGTAACTACAGTAGAATGAAACCATACAACCAGTGCTGAATAGAAGTGTTGAGGGCAACACAGAAAAATGTTGGATACATTTTGTGAATAATATGTTAGATATTAACCCCTTCAGCACAAGGACGCCTCTGCTGAGGTATAAAATTACCTGGTGTTAGCAAGAATGAAATTAAAAAGACACTTTCAAGTTAACAGAGGTAATGGAGATTATTTCTGCCCCCTGTATTGCAGATCTTTCTCTGAAGTTGAATGAACTCTTGTAGCATTTACCAGGATATAGTAAAGGATGTCCTTGAGATGACAATGTTGTGACACTTTTTTTTTTTTTTTTTTTTTTTTTTTTTACTGAAATTAGTCATTGTGAAGGATACATATTATACAAAAATATTTCATAATCATCATCATCATTGTCACAGTGATCACTGTCATCATTTTTTCATCATCATCATCATCGTCATCATTTTTATCACCACCATCGTCATCATCATCATTATCATTATCCCAGTCCAATTTCTCACATTTATATGAAGTGGAGAGTTCTGAGGCAGTGTCTGCTGTAAGGGAATGCCAGTTCACTGCACGGGACAGCCCTGCAGGGGCGATTGCGTGTTTGCGGTTGATGGGTCTGCTTGGCCAGACAGGCCAGGGTTACTCAGCAACAGCATGAGGTGGGGAGATCCTGATCATAGCTACTTTCTCACCAAGTTCAGTGGGGACAAGAGTGAGGAGAGAACTGAAACTCCAACTTCAGTCTTCTCTTCATGTAAGCTGCAGGAGGATTGAGGCATTTTGCAGCACTGGAAATTGAGGGGTTGCTTTTGGTAGTCAGTGCTGTGGAGTTGCTAGAAAGCTCACTGACTGTTACAAAATGGTTACATTTGTGAATGGATAGGGAAGAGAGTTTGATGTTTGTCTCAGCCTTAATACATATTAAGATAAAGAATGTTGAGGGAGTGAGAGAGAGAGAGAGAGATGATAATAAGCAACAGTTTTATTAATACTGTATACTTCATTTTTTGGAACAAAATTACTTGGAAACTGTTGTATGTGTATTTTATCTGAATACATTGAGGATTTTTGCATTTCACATAAATCTCATAATAGATCAAGCTTCCAGTAATGAAAGCAAGAATCCATTCTTAGTTAATTAGGAAAAAATACATGCTATTTTACAAGTAGTGAAAAGCAAAAGCAGGAAAAATGATTAAACTGAAATCACAAGTCCATGTTCCACATTCATATTGGATGAAGACTGTATGAAAACATTGCTTAATGATCACTAGGTGTAAAGAAGAAAAAGGAATTCATGGAAACATCACCCTCCAGCCTTTCCTGTTTCATGGGAGGTACATGATTGGTTGCAACACAAGTGCTATACAGTACTCTCTTCATTTAACTTGCTTAAAATTGACATCATCATCATCATCATTGTCATTATTGTTATCGTCATTGTCATTGTCATCCATGTCTTCTCCCTTGTGGATGGGGTGAGGTAAGGTCCAGAGAGCATGAGGGCCACACACTTCATTCAGTCACCATTTAAGCCATAGGAATCCTGACTCCACCCCACAGGAATAAACACCCACACTTGTGTGCATCTTGTCACCTATCAGTTATAGTCAGTCCAGTGACTATCAACTGCATTGTAAAAAATAGATTTATACTGGAATATGGTGCTAGGCACAGAGAAGTGCTATGGAAAGGATATAGAGATATAACATTTCTATTTTCTGACATTGAGGTACATGAAATACAGCTGTGAAGGGGCAATAATGTGGGCAAAGATAGGGTGAAAAGAGTGTAAAAGGTTGATAGTGGTGTAATTGAAAGCTTACATGGCCACAGCCAAGAGATCCCAGGTTCATGTCTTGGACCAGCAATAAGATGTTTGGATGTCTTCTTTATCCTGTGGTTGGATTTAGAACTAGAATAAAGACCTGTAATCTGATTGTTGCATGTCATAATATAGAGAAATGTTTGCCAACCTTGTCAGTCACAATGCTGGACATCTTGTTTGTCACAGCCATTAGCCATCTGCTATCTGACCCCCACCACCCATCCCATGCCATTCAGGTAGTTGTTATAACACATGGAATACATCAGTAATATGGGTAAAATGCCAAAGTGGTAAACTACACTCAACTTCATAATAAATTATTAAGTGGTTTGGTCAAAGTTTTGATCATTTTATGTCTGAAAGCATCACATGAATTTTTTTTTGAGAAATAACTTCACAGCCACCTTGGAAATACTATACAGCTAGTCTCCTGACATCACTTACACTGTATAGGTGTAGAGAATAAGTCAGTATTTTAAGATGTTGTACTCACTTCACTTAAACTTGGCCTAAAATTGCCATTTCTTCATCTTGTACACTGAGCTGAAACAAGAGATTGACACTAGAACATGGTGGGAGACACAAAGGAGTTCTCTGAAAAAGGATGTAGAGCCATAGTCTTTCCTATTCTGCCATTGAGCAATGGGAAAAAGTTCCAGCTGGAAAAAGTGCTGGTGGTTTGTTTTAAGGTGGAGATGAGGCTGCTTCTGGAGTGCTACCATACAGTGGCAAGCAGGCATGAATAGTGCTTCAACTAAGTGGGCCATACTTCAAGGGCCTATTAACAGCAGTCAGACAAAAAGCACTCCCCCAGCCACTGGGGAACATGAGAGCCCAACTCATTTCTTATCCCAAGCCTGGATAAATGGGAAAGGTTGGCATCAGGAATGCCATGCAGCCATAAGTCTAGTCAAACTGAAAATGACTGAGCTGTATGGTGAAGTTTGCTCAAACACATCAACCCCATATAGAAGTGGAAAAACATGGAAGATAAAGAAAAAAGAGACCTAGTAACTCAGGGACAGTAACCCCTTCATCCCAAGGATATCTCTCTCAAGCTGATGTATTGGACAGAATATAAATTCCTCAGGCCTGAAGTAATTAAATAATGTCTCTAGCCAGTGTAGCCTGAGGAGGTCTCATAGTCTGAGTAAACTCATTAAGCACTAGCCAGAATGAAATGCATTTACGTCTTTGGGTTGAAAAGGATAAGAAAGATGGAATCCAGAATATGTGATAATACTGTACTATATTTAGTGAAATAATGATCAAGCTTTCAAAACAAAACATGACTGAATGAATTTGCAGTGTGATCTATGTGGTAGGTGGGGGCACTCACCATCCACTTACTCGATGTAGTGCAGCTCTCGGGTGTCTGCCCTTTCCTCTCCTCCATCCTTCTTTCCTTCCGTCCTCTTGTGTCTATTCTTTCCTTCAGTCTTTCCTCGTCCTTTTGCCTACGGGTGACTTTACACTCCCTCTTCTGTCTTTCTTCCCTTCATTCTTTCCTCTTCCTTCTGCCTATGGGTGACTCTACACTGAGTGTCAAGCCAATTGGTTTCCTGTACATCAGGACCATTTACTATGCTGGGTGGTAACCATATATGTAACCAGATTTTGGCGCCTGGTGGTTTAGTGGGTAATTATTGTGCTCCAATCAGATTGAGCTGGTGAAGGTTTATATCCAAGGGATGGTTGGGGTTTATTGCTCACACAATGCCACTCAGGGACGAGTGAGGCTGGTCACACTCATCTTAAATGTCAGGACCAACTGCCTACCCCTGGGCTCCTACGCTTCTCATGGGGCAATGTAGGATTGGATGATGTATGGATGGATAGATTTTTCTTCTGTAAATGAAACTTGTATGAGTGATAGAGGGGTAGTATTAAGGATAATGAGATGGAGAAGGATTGGTATTGGGGCTTTTCATGATGGTATCCATTTTTTTTCAAAATGGCAGTGGGTGTTATAAATCATCGTCATTTAATCTGTCCTTGATTCGGAAAAAAGTTTATTAGTTATTTTTTTTGGTACTTGACTTTCTCAATAACATTAATTCATGCGGGGATTTTATATATGTGAGGAAAGATTTTTTGCATGCAGTAAATTGATAAACATTAAATCAGAGGTGTTAATATAATGACTATGTGGTGTTTGTTCTTCGTCACATCCAGCTCTGTGGTTGATGGCACTTATTGTTATTTGAGGTGATATTGACTGTTATGCAGTTAGGTAATTGTAATTTTACCTGTATCTCCAATACTTCACTGCCAGTTTCTCTCTCAGAGGAATAACTTATCACTTGGATTATGTAATCGCATTATTTCTTTCATATATTTAATGTAATCCTCTTTCTGTGTATTCTGTATTGGGCACAAAGTGTTGCATGCAGTAAGGCTTTTGTTGTCTTTTTATCATTTTGACTAGACCCTCTTTCATATTCTTTGGGGTTTGAAGGGCAACTTTTGTTTCCTCATTCCTGTGTATGCCACTCTTAGGCTGAACAAGCAGTTGCAATGTGTTCGTGTAATTCTGTACTGCAACTCTTCTCCTTGGTTGAGGTCTTGGCAATATATATATATTTTTTCAATTCATTCTTGCTCTGCCTGATTTTTACTGTAGTTTTGTTCCGCTGCCACTCTACTTAGCACCAGTTTTGTTTTGTTTTCATTCATGCAGTTTATTTTTTTTCACACTGTAGATTGAGTATTTTGTGTCACTTCTTGCATGTCCTTGATCCATGTTAAGTTTAAGGATTCAATTTTTTGAGTATATCATAAGTTACTTTTAGAATCTTTCCAACCTCATGATATATTTTCTACTTTTGGCTGACAACTTGAATTTTTTAGGTAGAGATATCACAATGTCAGCATTTCTTCATATGCTTTTATATTTTCTTAGTTTCATCAAAGGCACCGGTGACAGGTGTGTGAATGTTGTAGGATACCGTTTAATAGTTTAGCAGATTCCTTTACTATGATGATATACTTATTTTGTTCTTGTTACCTTCAGATTATTTTATTCAACTTTGGAAAAAGTTTTTGAAATGGAGGGGTTAAATGTGTTGAAAAAAGGAAAGAGTTGTTTTTCTCAAGAGAGTAAGAGGTTAGTGGTTTGTATGTTGTGGTACCACACAGAGGACTGAGTACAGAGACAGCAAGAAAACTGTGATGGATAAGATAACAATTGCACTATATACATTCATGGAAAATGTGAAGCAAGAACAATCTTGCTAAAAGGGCAGAAGTGAGTGATTAAATGGTTTGGTATCATACTTTAGAGAGCATGGATATGACTAGGATGGTGTAAGGTATATATGAGTGAGTGTAAAAGTGTGAAGGGCAAAAAGATGGATATGGATATTGAGTATGTGAGAATATGAGATAGGAAGTAAAGGAAACAAAGGAAATGACATTGGAAGGAAATAGTTGGATGAGATATGTATGAAGATGTGCAAGACAAGGGGTGCACCCCTAGTTTAAGTTGACAGTCGACAGAAAGGCCTCTGCCCTACAGTACTTTAAGAGGGACTTAATAATATGAAGCACTTAATATAAAACGAAGAGTTTAGATGGCTTTAATATTATTCTGTTGAATGAAGGTTAGTGGCAGTTGCAAGGCTTGATGAAGGGGTGTTGAAGAGTGTGTAAGAAATTTGAAAGAAGGAGGTAAATAATGATCTAGGAAAAAAAGTGAATGCAAATTACTCTGAAAATAGGAAGTTATTCTGGAAAGAGGTACAGAAGTGTAGAAGTAACAGTGGAAATAAATGTGAAAGTGTGAAGGATGTAAGTGGTAGATTATTAACCCATGGGGATGAAGTAAGGACCAAATGGAAAGAATATTTTGAAAGCCTGATGAATGGGAATAGAGTGAGCAGAATGGCTGTAAACATGATTGGTTTTGGGGGTGTGCAGAGAAGGAATGCAGTGCCAGGAGATATGAAACTCGCACACGTGAAGTGCTGTGAAGCCACTGAAAAATGGGAAAGCAGCTGGGGTTGAGGAGTTGTATGCAGAGATGATATAGGCTAGTAGAGAGAGTGGAATGAAGTGCTTGTTGGAGATATGTAAAAAGGCTTGGATGAGTGAAACTGTGCCAGCAGAATGGAAAAAGGCTGTGATTGTACCCCTGTATAAAAATAAAGGTGAGCGAAGTGAGTGCAAGAATTATTGTGGCATAATTGCATTGAGTGTGATAGAGAAGTTATATGGAAGAATTATTGTAGAGAATGTAAGAGAGATATCAGAAGTCCTAGTGAGTGATGAACAGGATGGCTTTAGGAGTGGCAGAGGATGTGTGGATCAAATATTTGCAGTCAGACAGATAGTGGAGAAGGCTTGTGAGAAGGACCATAAGGTGTTTATGGCATTCATGGATCTGGAAAAAGCATATGACAAAGTAGACAGAGAAGGATTGTGGAAGCTTTTGCTCATGTACGATGTAGATGATGAACTGCTAGGTGCCGTCAAGAGTTTTTATAATGGTAGTGAAGCATGTGTAAGGTTAAATGGGCATCAATGTGAATGATTCACGATCGATAAGGGTGTGCGACAAGGTTGTGTGATATCCCCATGGTTGTTCAATATATTTATGGATGGGGTGATGAGAGAAGTAAAAACACTAGTAATGGAGAGGGTGATGGCGTTGGTTTTTAATGGTGGTTGATGGATTATCTCAAATTTGTTGTATGCTGATGCTGCAGCACTACTTGCAAATAGCGCACAAGAACTTGGTAGACTAGTGCAGAGTTTTGCTAATGGCTGTGAGCATCGTGCCTTGAGAGTAAATTTAGAAAAAGTAAAGTGATGGTTATTGAGAGAGAAGGTGAATCCCAGTGTGATGTTACAGTGAATGGAGAGAGACTGGAATTGGTGACAGAGTTCAAATACCTGGGTACAGTGATAAAAGAGAGAAGAAAATGTGCATGAGAAGTAGAAAGTACAGCGACACAAGTAAGGAAACTAGTTGGTGCTATGAAGGCCTTGAGAAACAGAGGCTTGAATGTTGCAGCTGCACGAGACTTACATGAAGGAGTGTTAGTGCCAACTTTAGCATATGAATGAGAGACTTTGGTGTGGCATGAAAATGAAAAGTCAAGAGTAAGAGCTGTGGAGATGGGACTGCTGAGGAATGTATGTGGAGCACAGAGACTGGATAGGATACGAAATAATGTGGTTCGTGAAAGATGTGGACCAAGGAAGTCTGTGGACATGAGAATCGAAGAGAGTGTACTGAGATGGTATGGCATGTGGAGAGAATAGATATCAATAGAATGGTGAAAAAGGTATATCTGAAGGAGGAAGGAGGTGAGGTAGGCCAAGGAGAAGGTGGAAGGATATGGTGGATGAGTGTGTGAGGAAGAGAGGTATGGAAGTCGGCGAGGTTAGGGGACTGACTAGAGATCGAGCTGGCTGGATGAATATTGTCAGAACTGCATGATTAGGGATTTGACACCCCTTTTTAATGTGACAGCATCCGGATTGACTCAATTCGATATGTTTATGTGAAGCAACAGAATGTGGTGAATATTTTTGGCGTATCAGATGCAGCCAGGATTCCAGGGGCTTGAATGATGAGTGAATGGAAGCATGGCCCATCGGACTTGGCAAATTTGGGCTGTCTGGACATTGCTACTCCTCATCCTGTCTTAGGGTGGGAAAGGATGTCCGGATGATGATGATGATTTTGATGAATGTAGCAAAGACCCAGGTTGTGGTCTTTAAGAAGAATCAAGCTGTGGAGTGCATAGTGAGACTGAATAATCAGGATATTAAATATGAGTGTCTTCAGGTAGCTAGGTAGTGGTGACCAAGGATGGTAATAGGAAAAAAAAAAAAAAAGGATAGCAGAGAAGGAAGGTTGCAGGTTCTTTGAAGGCAGTGATAAGGAACAGTGAAATGAGCATGGAAGTAATGAAGCATTGCATGACGGTATGTGATCCCTACGTTAACATATACTTTAATATTTGGAAGTGAAACTTGGACTCTGTTGGATGGACACAGGTAAAGAGTGAAAGGAGTGGAAATAAGTTAATTGAGTGGAGCATTTGAAGCTATATGGAGAGCCATAGAGACAAATGATCAAGTTAAGAGGTATTGTTGTGTTGCTTTGTATATGCAGGAAAGTGTTGGGAGAATTATCCTGCAATGGTTTGTCTGTGTGAACAGAACAGAGAATGAGAAATCAGCTAAGAGATTGTATATAAGTGACAACTAGGGATGCTGTGAAGGGAGAGGTATGTGAATGAGAGTTGTGTGAGTGGGAGGGAGGGGAGCCTGATAATGGAGGACTGGGTGAAGTAGGAACACTTTTATTTGTGGTTACCCCTTCCAAGGTGGACTCTATACAATTATGCATTGAACTGCTTTGTAAACATGGTGCATATCTATTTCAGTTTTATATATCTCATGTAATATCGTCTCACTTTTCTTCTTCTTCTTCTTCATCATACAACTTGAGATGATTTTAATAACTTGCCCATAATTGAGATGAAATGCAAAGTTCGTGTGTTGCTGCTAGAGAGTTAATGCTTTCTCTCTTTTGTTGAGGAACTCGTACTTTCATCACCAGTAATCATTCTGTACTCTTTATCCATTATTTGCTACCCCCTTTTCTCTCTCTAATATTCTTTAATTTCTATATCAACTTCGTGTTGTCCCATCACTTCTCGGCTGCCTTCCAGAGTCCTCATCCACTCACTACTCTCAGAGCTTTTCTTTTCAGTTATACATACAGTTTGCCATAATATAGCAGAGAAAAGTAAAAAAAATTTTTCCCCCCATCAAAATATTGTGATTACCAATAGTAGCAAATTGGGAGATTTTTGTACATTATTGGAATGTGTTTGACAGGTGCAATATCCAGTACTGTATATCATGGTGAGAGAGAGAGAGAGAAAAAAAAAAAGATCTTGAGATGATGGCAGTAATGATGATGATGTACACATTTATGCTGAGGTGATTTGTATCCTGTCTTGTGTAGTGACTTTTATAATGTAAAGATGTTTGATTGACCCCATCTGCATGATGATGCTTTATTAGGCATTCTTGTTGAAGGACTTAGGTATAGCCATGAGTCACTCTCTCACTTCAGGGAGGCATTGAAGCTAGTCAGTCAATCAATCAGTCAATCAATCCAGGCTAGTAAAAAACAAAAAATCCAAATGCTACAAAAATTAACTAAAGGGTCATTTTTGTACTGAAAAGGTGGTCATGCTAGCTCAGGTTGTTAATGTTTTGGTTAATGTAACTCATAAATCCATCCATTGGTAAACTTGTTATGAGGTAGTTACTAGGTATGGGAATATTTTGAAATGTAGGACATACCTCTTCGTAGAAAATCACATCCTCTCGCAGTGTAGGTGTATGTCACTCTACTAATTTGAAAGACATCCTGTTTTATTTGGAAACCATTGTACCGATGCAGATGTGCATACAGACGTACTGAAATAGAGAAGAGAATGTGGCGGAATAAATGTTCCCAGATACACAAGTTCCATGTGGTGGAGTCTGTATTAGGCTCTTAATAATTGTCAGGATGATACAGAATTATATCTACAGTATGATATCCCTTCCCACCCACTGTTGCTTGTTTATTGTTCACTGCTCCTTGGTATGTACTTGCCTTTATCATTATTTGAATATTACTGTCCTGATATCCCTATATTATTAGCTGTTAACCCCTTTATTATAGTGAATTCATTTATATTTTATTCTTGCTATACTGGGCAGTGTTGATCGGCTCAAGAGGGATCTCTTTTGAAGAAGGGATAATTAAAGGGCACAGCTAACCCTCCAATTCAGTGTTTCTTGGAAGGTGAATAAAATCATCTGTATATAGCAAAGTTGTGAAGGATAGGAGAATGAGGATTACAGAAAATCCCCTCAACCTAGATATGTCTCTATATTTCATTCGTGCTACTCCAAACAGTATTATTCTCCATAAGAGAGATTTTTCAAACTGGAAGGGTTAAAGTAACCTTTTATAACTCCTTCACATCGCCCTACACCATAGTTAGAGGATAAAGTTGCTAGTTCATACTTGTAAGGGTAGTTGTCAGATTATCATAATGGTTTATGTATTCTCATCAGTTATGAAAGCTTCCAAGCACCTCCTGCTTACCAGTTTGTTTCTGTATTAGGTATGTGAAAATCCTCACCATGCCCTAGGGTGGGAAAGGAGGTCCAGATGATGATGATGATGATGATGATGATGATGAATATCCTCTTACCGTTATACAGCATATGCAGTCTACACTGATATCAGAAGAGATGTAAATAATGTACAAGAAAATAATAGGATCAATAAAAGATTAAGAAAAAGAGATAGAACAAAGCCCCTTAGGTAATGGGAATACAGGTCAGGGAGGCTTAAGTCATATCTAGCAAATGATAGCTAGTGAGGAGATTGTGAGGCTGATGAGGTGATGACAAACTGTATGAGTTTTTATATTCTTATAGGGTATTGTAGCATTTTGTAGACATCAGCACAGTATGGGTACTAGAAACAGAATCAAACTGTAGTTAGTCTCACTCTTTTTGCATCTCCTTGTAATATTTAGGTCTGCATAAGTATGTGCACATACTTAAAATCATACAGCGCAACTTGGTCAGCCCATGAAAGCTTGCCACTTAAGTTGATTCATTCATTTGCAACAGCAAAAGTGTAATGCAGTTATAGACATTTGCAAAAAATTCCAGTGATTTTATGTGCCTTACCCCAGCTTCAAGCTTGTTGATTATGTTACCCTTATCATTCACCCTTATCATTCAGTTAATGTGCTTATGCTGGTGATATGACATTCATTAATTACACTCATGGCTAGGTGAAAGTAAAAATATGAAAGTTTTCTTGTTTAGTGGGCTGCATATGTTCATCAGCCAATCGCATTCTGGTTCAGTCTGTGATCTGCTGATGCAGTTACTGTCACCACTTAATACTGCAGTAAAGTACTGTAATTATGAAGTTTTATGCTGTATTATTTTGAGAGGCTAAGGCATTACCTCAGTTTAGAGGAAGGCTTAGTTGTCTCTTAAGAAGAATTGACAGTGAATTTATTCCGTGCTTGTCAGGAATAGAAATGATTGCCCCTGGCAACCATCTGCTGAGCATAAATTCTGTCCATCTGCCTGTCTCTCTCTCTCTCTCTCAAAAAAAGAAAATAAATAAATAAATAAATAAATTCTCTGTTATATAACCATGTGACTGAACACATTTTGCATTATAATATGAAAGTAAAATTAGCTGTTTATGTGAGGATGATAATGTCAGTATCAGTCATATGACATCATTCTGAAGAGTTGGAGAGACAAAACACAAAACTGCATGTTAGTGGAAGTAGAAAGCTATATAAAGAGTGGATTAGCAAGAGTAATTGAGAGGTTGGTTTGCAGTTAAGCAGGAAGTGTCGTTGGGACATCATGGTGTTGTTTGGAAAGAAGTAAGGAGAGTTAGAAGTGGAAATGGTAGTGAAGAAGCAAAGAGAATTTATATTATAGTGCTTATCAAAGGTACAGCAAAAGCAGCTGTAAGGTTGGAGAATTGAGTGAGAGGTCAGCTTTAATATCAGACTGAAACAGGGAAATGTCACCTCATCATGGTTGTTCAGTGTGTGTGTACATTTAATGCATTGAGAAATATAAAAGCTAGAATACTGTACTTGACAGATGATAGGGGGACAGGGAGTGGCTGCGAAGAAAGGAGATTAAGACTGAAATTTATTTGCGCATTTGTTTACAGATGATAGTGTTGATAAGCCATAAGGAATAGAAGTTGGAGAATCTAGTAGAGGACTTTGGTGATGTTTGTTAAAGACGTAAAATAAATGTAAGCATGAGCAATACAGTAGTGTTTGAAAGAACCATGATTGTGAATAATTGTGATGTGGAACTAAATCCTGGGCATTAAAAGTGGAGAATGTGAGGGCATACAAGTATCTCAGCAGTGTTGTGGACGTATCAATAAAATGTGGATTGAAGTGAGGGATAGGCTGCAGCAAGGAAGGAGCAGTAACAAGAAATATGAGTAAAAGCATTCAGTACAGACATCATTTAATGACAGTATTTTGATTCCACCACTGATGTTTATTAGTTAAGAGTAGATGATAATGGAGGAGTCTACAGTGAGGGATGTCCTGAAAGATAACCTCAAAAGTATGTGCGAAGTGACATGGAGGGATATGCAGACAAAGATATTGTGAAGAATGTGGTGTGGAAATTAATATGGGAAAAGGTAAAAGCAAGACTCAGAGGTTGTTTGGCTATAAGGGTGAAATGGGAACTTGAGATTAACTAAGGGATTGTTTGAGATTGGGGTTGTTTGAAGCTGGAGGGGAGGAAGGTAATATACCATAGAATATGTTATATTAGCCAGAACAGAACATTAACATGCAACACACCAGTGATAGGGTTAAGGAGTAGTGAGTAATACTGTACTGTATTATAGGTAATCTCATGATTAGATAGTAATGAATGGATAAGGAGTGGGAAGAGTTCTGTGTTGTTGCACACCAGGGGATTATTTTCGTATTGTCACATTTGCAAATTCTGGATGATTGCAAATACTATAGATTGTCAAAAAATTGTGTTACTGTACTAGATAAGACAATACATATAATTATGCACTATGTGAGTACTGATATATTACAGCATGCTATACATTTTTTTTTTTTTTTTTTTAATAATGCAGTAATAAAAGATTTGCCAGGAACTAAATAAGATGATGTGAATCCATTTGACAGACTGTAGTAATGCTTCTGAGTACTGCAGAGAGCTGTTTATCTGTTGTTGAAAATGTGCGTGTGTGTGTGTACAGTATGTGTAGTTATTCAAGTGCATTGTGACTCATCATTGTGAATGCTTCTGTACTCTAGTGTTTGCGCTTAACCCTTTCACTACAATGACACCTTGCTTGGGTTTATACTGGTTACCTCCAGATCCTTTTACGAATGTTTGGGGAGACCTACAGAAGTGAAGGGTTATGAAAGCAACATTGAATCTGTTAAGTTTGAAAAGTCTCTCCTAAACTGAGTATGAATGACTGGTGATAGCAAGAATAAAGATTCAAGAAGCATCATCATAGTGAAGGGATTCAGTTGATTTTGCAAAGGTGTGTACTGTACTTACATCCACATACCAGTTGTGTATCTCTAGCAGATTTGGTGTGTATATTCAGGCCATAGTTTTATATTACTTCAGTTATTATTATTATTATTTATTTATCTGTTATTATTCTGGTTTTCATCATTACCATGTGTTCAGCATTAGTAGTGTATAAGTTGCTGCTTGTGTGTGGATCAGTTTGTAGTTTGTGTGTGAAATTTTAGAGCCCTAGTGTGCGTGTGGAGATCTCATCCTGTGTAGCTTTTGTGTGTACTAAGCTGTATTGTGTGTGTGTGTGTACGTTGGCATTGAGAGTGTCCCGGTGCCTTGTGGTGACGTACAGTAACTATAGCTTTTGTTGCTTCCCTCAATCCTGTCCCGTACACTCCTTTCTACCCCATTCCTCCATCCATTCAACCATTCACACCTTCTTTTAATTGCCGTCTTCCATTACCTACCATCCCTTTTACCTCACTATATCCATGCATCCATCCACCATCATCTCAATCCTGCCTCTACTTTCCTTCCTTTCCCTTCCCTCATCTCTTCATCCATATTTCTCTCATCTTCCCAATCACTTTTTGAAACTTCTCCCCACAATCCTTTCTACCTCCATCCCTCTATCGATTCACACACCTTCCTCTTACCTTCTCTTCCATTAATTTCCTCAACTCTATTCCTACCATCTCTCTTTACCCTGTTCCCCAATCCATTACTTCACCCATATAAATTTGTGTTATCTTGCCTTCCACTGGCTTTCTTATTCCTATTCCAACTGTCATTTCATCCCCATCCCTTCATCCATCTTTCTATGCACCCCTCCTTTGTCCTTCCACATCTTTTGTCATAACCTTCCATTTCTTTCCTGATTCTGTCCCCTATCTTCCCTTCTTTATTCCCGCCATCCTTTGTTCTCAATGCCTTCTTGCATTCCTTAAATTCTGCATATTTTTTTCTCCTTCCTCTTGTGTTCTATTGTTTTTTATTCCTCCTTGCCTATACTTCTCTTTGTGTTTTCTTAATTGATTCTCTATTTTTTTTGCATTGCTGTCCCATTGTATCCCCTTTCTGTATTTTTCGTCCTTCCTGACATGCTTATTATTGTGATTGTTTGCCACACCTTCACCGTTTATCTTTTACTGAACATTATTTCTCGCACATGTTTTCCTTCTTGCCTTCTCTCCACGCCACCTTTGTTTCCTTCCTTTCTTTCTGTGCCAACCATTCTTTCCCCATTGTCTTTTCTCTTTGTATCATCTGTTCTTCCACCATCATCCTCTTGAATCACCCATCCTTATCCTATCTTCTGTCCTTGTATTACCCTTCTTTGCTTCTCACATTTCTTATTTTATTACCCTTCTTTTCTTCACTTGATCATCCTTTTATCATCAACTGCCTTTCCTTTTCCCATCATTTTTCCTTCCTTCCTTCCATCCTTAACACAATCCTTTTTTTGTCACCCTTCATCTCCCTATCATCCCTCCTTCTCTCCTCCACCCTCCCCTTCATCCTTCTCTCCACCTATCCATCTTGTTTTACTTCCTGCTTCCCTCTTTCTCACCTGCTTCATCCCTCCTCTCTTCCAACATCCCTCCCTCTGTCCCACATCCCTGTCTCCCTCCCTCCATCATCCCTCCCTCTCTCCACCACCCCATCCTATCACCACCACCTTCCCATCCTGTCTTACTCCTTGCCTGCCTGTCTGCTGACCATGAAAGGCTGGAAGTCACGCCCACTGAGCCCGCCCGAGTCCGAGCCTTCTCAGTTGGGTCCAGGGTGGGTCTGAGACTGGGCGGGGGGCGGGCAGGCAGCAGCGGGGGTCAGGTGGCAGGGGGGGGCCCACAAGCTGCTGCATCTGCTGTCTCCGCTGAGTTCTCCTCATCCATTAAGGAGAGGGGCAAGCAAGTCAAAAGCAAGTCAACCAGGTAGGAAAGAGAAGGCAGAATTGTAGTCCAGGTACTGTACAGTATAATGAAAGATTCAGTTATGAAAGCCGGTATATCAGGTCAGAGAAACATTTTAACCCCATCAGTTAGATTTTTTTTTTTCTTCAATGATTTTATTCAACTTAGGAAAGGTCTCTTATATGGAAGGGATTAATAAAGTTATATCCAACTTTCCTAGGTCAGAAAGCCTCTCCTAAGCTGAATAAAACTTATGAAAGTGGCACAAAAAAATACAAATTATGTCTCATAGTTTGAAGGGGTTAAAGATGACATCAGGCACAAATAAACAAGGTAGGATAGAGAGCTAACGAGTGACCTATCCATTAACTCTGTTGCTAAGGATGCGTGCATTGATGAACAGAGTAAAATTACTATACGATGACTGCAGTGCTCTTATCCCTCATAACTTTACCGATACCCTGACCTTCTCCGTGACTGTTTTTCTTGATAGTTTAGTAGATTTTTCCTTGATTCTCTTTTCATGGCCATCTGTGATAACTGTTTTCTTGATAGTTTAGTAGATTTTTCCTTGATTCTCTTTTCATGGCCATCTGTGATAACTCCCCTCATCTTCATATCTTTTTGTCTGAATAATTCCCCAGGTTTTGTTATACATACCTTTTCTCTTCATTTTTTCAGTGGGTTATTCTCCATATTTTTTTGTAGTACAGAATGTTGTCATTTTCATTTGTGAGAAGAAACAGCAATTTGAAAAATACTTTCCAATAGCAGAACTAAAGAACAGTAAGTTTGTAAAGTGATGGAAGTTGTGGAAGCATAATATCACCCAATCATGAAGCAGCCACAGGGAAGGAGTTGATTTGTAAGACTAGTCACACATTGTAAGATTCAATGTCTTGAGTAAGTGCACGTCCTCTTCCTTGGAGAATTCATCATCTCTTTATATATATATATATATATATATATATATATATATATATATATATATATTCCAAAACAGATATTGAAGACACAGCAGTCATTGTAATATAGAAAACAAGAACTTGTTTGCAAGATACTTTCCATTGACATAATGTAATCAACCATGGTTGTTCATGACTAAGAATTCAGCATGTCAAAATTCAAATGTAGACAACAGGGTAAAAGGTGGAAGTTGTACATCATTTGAAAGTCAGTGCAGTCAAGGTAAGGAAGAAATGAGAAGTGTCTTAAATTAGTGAAAGCTACTCTTTGGTGTAATCAACAATGGAGAAAAGGTAGGATGTTGGCTTTGGCCTTTTGCAACAGACATCTTCATTGTTAATGGTTATGCTGTGGTATTTTAGTGGGCGGTATGGTAATCTTTTATTGATTTATAAGGTACTATTATTTGCTTTTTAAAATTTAATATGGGATTTAATGTAGGCCCTTATAGGTGCACATATTAATTTGAAATACAGTATATATGAAATGATAATTGATATTTTTTCTTGGAGTAATCTGTTCTCTCTTAAAGTGATACTGCTGATTACTTAAAGTTTTGTAATCTAGGTTCATACAGTATTGTTTGCAAAATGGTGACATTCAGGATTGCATGAATCCGTATACATCGCATGATGCAATTGAAGTGCATTCAGGAGTTGCATATATAAACTAACTTGCCTAACAGCTGCATAGAAAGTGGCCATGTGAATATTGCTGGTTACTCAGTGCTGTATTTGGCTAGGTGGCTTGACTGTGATGAATACATATATGCTTGGATATTGTCACACTTTTCAGTGATTACTGCATAATTTTATACATTTAAAAATTGAGCAGTTATATTACTGCAAATACCATACCCATTGCATGGCATAAGGCAGACGTAGGGTAGATGTCTCTAGTACCCACTTAAACACAGGTGTTGTCTTTTTAAGTATATTCTTGCTTTACCAAGCAATTTAATTTGGCTCAAGAATGACCTTTCATACCCTGTGTGGTTTATTAAGACAGTGTCTGACCCCTTCAGATCAAAATGTCTGTCCTAAGCTAGTTAAAATAGGCTTGAGGTAACAAGAATGTTAAGGAAGATGATGGTTAGTCAGGAAAGGCAGCACTAAATCTCACTCTGTCAAAGGCTGTCTGCATGACACTGACTGGTACAAAATATGGTTTAATACAGTTTGATACAAAACATGATTTGATTCAGTTTAATCTGACAGTGATGAGAGCAATTGGAAACCAAGATGTAGAGAAAACTTGTGTATAAACATTAGAAGATTATGATTGAGATAGCACTGCTCATATAAAATTCTGTAATGATAGCAAGAAAACATCGATGAAGAGAGGTGATGTCCTGGCCCCAGCCTGATCAGAACATGAACCCATTGAACTGCAGGCTGAAGTTGTCCTTCTTCTGCAGTCTACCATCCTCTTTTAGGGGGGATAGGGAGGGAATTAAGGGACATGTATAACCAGGCTGCAGAGCTCCCCAGTCATAGCAGTGGAACTGCCTTAGGTGTTAGACAGTGATATACATATTTGCCGAAGTAAGTCACTTAGTGCCTGGATGGTATTATTAGTCATTTAAATTAGAATGGCAAAGGAGTTAACATTTTGATGAATAATTAGTTCCTAACATATCAGTAAATGAGGGAAGGAGCTATAAGACTAAACAAAGTGACTGAATTTTGGTTTAAAGGTGAAGAAATGAAAGTCGTATTTAATAGAAGTGCTCAGTCCTTTCCAATAAATAGCCAAGATGAATTGTTAGAATGTTGTGGGTAATATTCCTTCTTAGGACAAGCAGTTCAGACTCTTTTTGACAAATAATAATATTATTAAGAAAAAATAATGTAGATTGAAGGCTTTTGATCTGCAGTAGTACAATATCATGAGTGGTATGCCTCTGTGAACAAAACATTAGGAGGCTAACAAGGTCCATCCATCATTAGTGTTGAAATGCTCAGGAAAGAGTGAAAAGAGCACTGTTTTATTACCTGAGGGATTAGAAGAGAACTGCATGAAAACGAAGCATATGCCCTGGAAAAAAAAAAAAAAAATAGTACAGCCTTTGCAAGATTTTACATGAGGGTTAGTATATCTTTCCTAACGTAAGTCACAAGAATACTGTACATGATAAAAGAAAGCTAGGTGATACACGTAAGTTGGTGCTGTCATCCCTCCAATAGATATTTGTATGTCTGAGGTATTTGTTCAGTTCACTTGTCAGTTGTCTCTGGGTTATAGTGTTTTTTCATAGATGTACTAGGGTAGGGCTTGCCCTTCACTGAATTGTGTGCAGATAGGCAATTAAAATAGGAGAACAGTAAAATTAAGATGAAGTGAGAAATAGAGGTAAATTGAGAACTAGATGGAGAAATGATTTTCTCACATATGTGAGGTTGGGATGGATTGGGTTGACAAGCATTAAGTCGTAACAAAAAATCTTGAGAGAGGCTTTTGACCAGTAGTGAGCTGTCAGAGGCTGGGGGGGGGAGGGGGGAGCCAAAACAGAAATACTCATGTTAAAGGGTATATACTGTATTGTGAATATCTCGATGGAAGAAGAATATGAGATGATAGCTTCATAGTTTAGACTGATGGGTAGCATTATTTGTCTTAAGTCCTCAGTCTTCTCCCTCCCAGAATAGTTAGAGTAGTACCCTGCATGTTCCTGTACAGAGTGCATGTTTTTTCATGTACTGTATTAAGCTTTTCTATGAGGAAGCCTTTTGATAATTTCAGAAAGTCATAGTTTAAGAAGTAGCCTACAGTTAAAAGTTCTTATGTAAAAGGATAGTAATATGTTTGATAGACTTAAAAAACTACATCAGTCAAGTATTTTTTTCATGTGTTCCCTAAATACTGATAAGGAGAGATAAGTTTCTTACTGTAGTATTTGTTCTATATAAGGATGGTATTTGCAGCTTCAGAGACAAATTTCTTTGTTAAACAAAAGTTGTTTTTGTTTGTTTCCCCATAAAAGAAAAATGCTGATGTTCCATTTTCTGTTCCCCCAGTGCACCAATCTTGGGTTCGTCTCCCATCTCCAACTCATGGTCAGGCACTCCAGGAACCTTCTTCAGGGGCTTCCTTCAGGCTCGCAGTCAGGAACGCAATGACGACCTAATGGAGTTTGATTTCTCCAAGAATAAGAGTTGTGACAGCATATCAGCAGACAAGGAGAAGAAGAGCAGCAGTTTTGAAAGTATTAAGAGAACCTTCAGGCAACGAACAAGCTCAAAGTCATCAGGGAATGGAAAGTCGTTTGTATTCGACTCGATGAAGAGGGATAAAAAGAAGTCAGAGAGTGAATTATCCAACAAGAGTTTAGAGTTATCAGAGATGGGAAGGTATTATGAAGTAGAGATCAACCCTAGTCCCCGACGCAAAACGTCAGAATCATATGAGGGTTACCTACCCATGAAGCCTGCAATTACCACCTCAGACTATTTAGATATGAGTGCACGAGATGCATTCAGTAGGCAGAGTCCCTTTGCAAGTGCATATTTAGACATGAGGGGTGGTGGGGACAGAATAGGGGGATCATCTTGCTCTGTGGGGTCAAATGAGGGGTATGTGGATATGAGCGAGGGTAAGGGTCTTGTTCCTCTACCTATCAACCAACCAGTTGTTGCCTCTTCCTCAACCCCGGGTGGCTCTTTTCCCAATGGTGCTAAAGTCAGAAAGTTTTCACCCACGTTAAATGCGCCGTCTTCCCACGATGATCAATACGTGTCAGTAGATCTCCGTAGCAATATTGATATGTCCTCCCAGCCCCATGAAGGAGACAAGTATAAGAAGAAGGAGAAGAGGAGCATCAGGCGTAAGTCATTAAAGGATGCAGGTCGCCGGAAGAAGTCTGACCCAATCAGCATGATGGGGAGAAGTGAAGGGGAAAGTGTCCATGAAATTAGTAAGAAAGGCACAAGTCCTCTTTCCTCCCTTTCCTTTTCTACATTGCTTGGACGGAAGACCTCGACATCAGGCACTCCTCCTCCTAAAACTCCTCTTTCTCCTACTGGTAGCCCACTCCCCAAGTCAAGCCGGGGTACCCCTAGTCCATTTTCTAGCTTGACGCGAAATAAAAGCAGAGATGACAAGGACTCACGCAAGGATAGTGTAAGTAAGGACAGCGGGATGACCTCCAGCTTAAGCTCAATTGGCACCAGCTGCATTGAGGAGGCTAGTAGGGAGGCTGAAGAAAGTGCCATGAGTGCCATATCAGGTGATGCCTCAGGTGTTAACCAGACTTCTCAAGTTCCTAATGATTTAACAGGCAGCAAACATACCCAAAGTAGCTCAAGTAAGCGAACGTCTGGGATATTTGAGGCACCGCAAACAGGCAGCCACGAGGAGGAGAGTCGAACAGGCATGGAAGCTGGAAGTCAGGTCACCAGTCATCAGCAGGGAGGAAATAGTGATCACGGTGCTTATGTCAACTTGGCTCCTGGTTCCTGTGAGAAAACATCACCAGCAGAAAAGCAACGAAAGCTCTCCAATGCGTCGGCCTCCTTGGATTACATGAACATTTCACCAATTGGTTCTAATAAGGGCCAAGATGGTGAAGGAAATCAGCCAAGAGAATATGTAAACATGTGTCCCGGGGGGCGTCCAGAGTCATCTCATTCATCCTCTTTGTTAACAACCCCCCATTCATCTGGATCAACAAGGTCACCATCGCCTGCAGACTCAGTCAGTAGTAGACAGGGAAGTGATGCAGGAAACAAAGGAAGCAGTCAGCAGGGGAAAGACACAGGTAATCAGCTTTCAGGAAATGGGACACCTAAGCAGCAGAAACGACACAGCAAGAGGTTGAGTAGTCAGTGTGGCTCCGAGAGCATGGATGAGGGGGAGAGTGGATATTTGCTGATGACCCCTGGACAACCTTCCCCCAAACCCCTTTCACCCCAGACTGTTGCTCGTCGCCCGAACATTCCCCAATCTCTACTTCCCACAACTACAGATTCCACCCAGAAAGATCCCACTCCAGCAGACCAGCCCATCACTGATCCTACCTTAACTGCTACC
The DNA here is from genome assembly GCF_032717465.1 of Coenobita brevimanus. Lineage (NCBI taxonomy): Eukaryota > Metazoa > Arthropoda > Malacostraca > Decapoda > Coenobitidae > Coenobita > Coenobita brevimanus. The sequence continues at coordinate 29,526,036 of NC_137060.1, read as the reverse complement.
CTAGAAAGACTCAACCTTGGAGGAAGTAATTCTAATGAGCGCTGTCGAAGCCACAGTGGTCCTGGGGCACCTGAAGGAAGTGCTGTGGGAGGTGAAAATCGAGTAAAAAAGCAGTTGTCTGAACCTCGGGGTGGAGCAGGTGCCCATGGTGGCAGTGGGAGAGCAGCATCAGCTTGCTCCTCCCCAGTTTCATATTCACCTCCGACTTCCCCCACTTTAGGTGGGTCAGTGTCCTCCGTCTCATCCTTAAGTGAAGGTGGGCTTTCCTCTGCCTCATCCACTTGCACAGTCGTCAATATGGGAGTTGCACGGCGGGATGGTGGGCAGGGTGGGTCAAGCCGCCCTCAAGAATCTTCAGCAGAGACATCAGCTCATTCCACTGTTGCGTCAGCATCAAATCAGCAGTCAACAAACCCCAGCAGTAGTGGGGCTTCCAGTGGCAGTGGTGATGGTGGGTTAAATTATGTCTCCCTTGATCTGGGACCTGCCAAGACTCCGGGGGTAAGGCCCTCACCTCGTCTTGGTCGTAAAGCCACCAGCTCATCGCAGTCTTCATCACCTGCAGTAACCACTACCACCACCACAACAGCAGCTACAGCTGCTGCACCTCAGGACTCTGCCGAGGAGGAGGACGAAGAACCTCTTAGTTATGCTCAAATTGACTTTACTAAGAGCGAGGGCTTAAGGACAACCTCACTCTCACGTGACCACAGACACTAACACTCAGACTGGCTTTACTCTCAACTGTCTATCCTTCACCCTTAGATCATTTTTATTTTACCCAACTGTTGCGTCCTCTCGCTTCTCATTCCTCCCGAACTCTACTTTCTTACGTTCTTTGCTCTGTTATTCATATATCACACTCAATTGTCATATTTCTTCCTATCTCTCAACTGTTCCTGTCATCCACCTGTCATGCTTATGTTAACTGCTCTTCCTCTGTGTCTCACCACTGATTTTCTTTCATGTTAAGAGTTCCTTGACCATATTTCATTCCTATCTGCATTCCTCTAAGCTGTATGAAAAGCAGCAGCAAGGAGTGCAACAGGGTAAGAGTAAAAAATCCACTGCATGGTAAAGGCCCAGATTTATTCTCCATTTTTTCCTCATATTTACATCCCAATAATCACTGTCCCATTGCCTCATCATCTGTTGTTTGTAAATTGTTGGAAATCATTAGCAAGAGTTAATTAAAACTTAAAGAAAAGATAACATCATCAAAGACTTGTGGGATGGGTTCTGGAAAAATCACTCATGACTATTTAGTTCCTTGGATTATTTCAGCGCTGTGTTGATGCGAACTGTGCAACAGATTCCAGTGATATCACTCAATGTGCAGTATCTTGTTTTTTCAAAAGTTATCTGATGAAGTACCTCACAAAAGACTTTGAGAGGCTAAGCCCATGGATTCATTGATACTGTACGTGTAGGTCACAGTGCTCAAGTGGACTGACACTTGTCCAACGGATAATAAACTGAGATTCATAATTTTTAGAAAAGAGTCCGACTGGGTGAGGGTTAGTGATAGAATGTCCTAAGACTCAGTTTTGGGTCCTGCTTCATTTTGGATATTGTATATATGACAAAATTTGAGATGCTACAAAAATGGTAACAGAGTAGATACACTGCTACAGAGATAGTGAATTCAAAGTTGTTGTTGTTGTTGCTCAACACTGGTCTGTCTGGCTGAGCTGACCCATTGACCTCAGGTAAGCAGCTACTTCAGTGAGGCTGGCTGTCTTACAGGTACAGTACATTACCTACACTGTTGGGATCTGGCACCCCCTAGTGGTAGACAGTGCCTTGCCAGGATCCTTTCCATGGTGTTATGGGGTGGGCTTTAAAGATGTTGATTGGGACTTGATGTGTGGGGGAGCCATAGAGGGGTACCATAATGAACCCCAGTATGTGTGGGAGTGTGGTTACTAGGTGGTTGCTGCTATAGTGTCTCCACTCTCTTTTGCCCTCTCCCCTCCCTTGGGTCCCTGTTGCTGCCTCAACTAATTTTCCAAGGCTCTTGTACTGTTGCCTCTTCCTTTCTTTTCTCCTGTCCTCTCAGTTCTGTCTTTGGCTTTGAATAGAGTGGAATTTTTCACATTCATCAGAATTCTCATCAGTGACCCTTAGTAAGTTGCAACAGGAAGGATTAGGGTGTGCCCATGATCTGGCCAATTGTAGGAGTGATGTTGGTTTGGCCCCACCCCAGTATGGACCTCTGTGGAGGTGGACCTCTGCAGAGGCTGAACTACTGCTGAACTGCAGCTTTCAGATCCGGGGGTGCTATTGATTACTTGTAGGATTCTCAGCCAATAGTCGGTGGCCCAGCATTGTGCTGGGAGACTGCTTTCACACACACTTTTGCTATCCCTTCTTGGGTAGGGTAGGGAATGCATGCTTGGAGCTTGATCTCTACTTGGGTCATTGGCCAGGCCTCTGGACTACGGGTTCCACCCAAACACTTCTTTTCAAGTCATGTTGAACCTTTTTCTTCTCAAAGTTGTGGAAATTGTTTCTGGTTCCCCTTCCCCAGTTCTGCTGATGTTTTGACCCCATTGACAACCCTTGCTTCTCTACCTGATACTCCTCTGGGTCTCTCCACTGTTTTCAGCCTGTTTCATCCTGCTTAACTATGCCATCTCCTGCCTCACAGTCCCTTTCATGTACAACTCTGTCCACCTGTTCATCGTCTATATCTGCCTCCATCCCTGGCTTCTATCTATCTGTTCTGTTTCTTCAGCTTCCTTGTCCCATCCTTATACTACATCCCAACTCACTGATCCTGTCTTAACCACCTCCCTTTTTGGACCCCAGACTTGGTCTCAGTATTTTAACATCAATTCTCAGACAGTTGACCTCTCACTATTAGAGACAGGAAGGCTTAGATATTACGTTCTCTGTACGATCCCATGGCTCTTGTCTCCTCAAAGTACAAAATGCAGTGCAAGCAGAAAAAGTCGCATCTTTAGTTGACCCATCAGGCAATCTGATCTTAGTTTCTCCAGATGCACAGTTAAATTCAGCTACAGGTACTATCCATCTTCCCTCTTTCTTATCTTTTGGCAATCGAAGCTTTACTGACTACACAGAAGATATCATTCTTTCTGAACAAAGCCACTGGATTCTTTCAGTTTACTGTTAGACAATCCTGCCCTGAGGATGCCGCCAACATTGCCAAGATCGTATTTAAATCTCGAGATCTTCCTTCCACCATTATCACTGGAGGCACAGTCCTCTCAGTTAAAGAATACATTTCTCCCTCTTGTCAGTGCACTTGCTGCTGGCATTTTGACCATCCATCAAAATACTGCTGATCACAGGCAGTTTGCCCCAACTGTTCGTGAGCTGGATCACTCTGCATCCACATGTGTATCTACCTTCCAGTCCTGCCCGAACTGTGGGGGACATCATACAGCCTCCAAAGAAAAATGCCCTACTTATATTTTTAAGGCCAAAGTGTCCCATATCCAGTGGAAAACGGGGCTTACTGTCTGAGAAGCCTGTCGACAAGCACGCCATTTGGGACATTCCCTTGACATCTCGTATATAAGCATGGCCCGACCCACACCTATACCACAGGTTTCCAGCTCATCCAGTGTCTCTACTTCTGTACCTCTCTCAGGTTCTTTTGTTACTCCTGCCTGTCTTCCTGATTCTTCTTCCTCTTTTCCCTCTCATGTTAGTTCTGCTTCCTTTACCCCACCTCCTTCCCATACAATATACTCCCATTCTTTTCCTCCCTCACCTTCTCCCCGAGCTGACAAACATAAACATGCCATTGTATCCTCTCCACCTCATATGTCTGGCCTCTCTTCCCCTTCCATTACTGCCCAGCCTATCCAATGTTCCCCCTCCTCCAAACACCAGTGCCATAATGCTATATGACCAGCTTGCACTCAGCCTTTGTTTTCTCCTATGGAAGCAGAATCCCTGCAGTGTATCATCAGTTATCTTCACTTCACCTCTTCCTTGCCTACCCTTGTCACTGCAGAAATAAATTCTCCCTCTTCCCCACTCCTTCATATTCCCATTCCTCCTACCTCTTCTGAACCTTCCTCCCCCATTCTTTCTACCTTTCCTGCACCTTCTCTTCCCCTCTCTTTGTTTTCCATGCTTCTTCTATCCAGCCACCCATCTTGTCTCTGATCATTATGCCCTGTCTATCTTCCCCAATCTCTTCTTTTCTTGATTTTACCTTTGCCTGCTCCATACTCTCTCCCTCATTGCTGTAAACAGTCTCTGTGCTCCTCACACGCTTGATTCTTCATAGGCATGGCACTTCTTCAGTGGAATATTAGAGGCTTCCTTACCCATCATACGGACCTTCGTTTTCTTATTTCCTCCCATAGTCCTCTTCTTATCTCTCTCCAAGAAAGTTTCTTCATACTTCCCCAGTTCCTATTCCTGTCAATACTTTTCTTGGATCCCCTCTTTCTTATGATACTGCTCGCCTTATCCACAATGATGTCCCCTTTGGACTTCTTTCCGTTTCTTCTGTCCCTCATACTTCAGCTCGTGTAGTTGCTCGAGTGGATCACTGTTGGCGCTCTCTGTTTTTCTTCTTTTGTTCCTCTTGATTTTCATAACTTTGTCTCATTCCTACATTCCCATCCTCCTCAGATTCATTTTGTTGGTGACTTCAGTTGTTAGCATTCCCTGCTGGGTGACTGTGATCACCACTAGAGGATGCGTATTACAGTAGAACAGTTTCTTTCTTCTCATGATCTTTTTATCCTTAACACTGGCACCCCTGTTAACTTTGATATCCATACTCATTCTTTCCCATTTGGATCTGTCCCTTTGCTCACCTTCAGTTTCCCTCAATTTTCAGTGGTCGGTATTAGAAGACAATCTTTTTAGTGATCACTTTCCTGTCAAACTTTCTCTTGTCTCTTACTGTCCTTTCCCTTGACCCCTCTATTGGCAGTTCCATGCTGCTGACTGGGAGTTATTTTCTTCCCTTATAGTGCCCCCTCTTCATCTTCCTCTTTTTCGTCTCCACCAGATATGTTGTCCTTCTTCAATGTCCTGGTTTTAAGTGCTGCTTTCACCGCCATTCCTTGCGGTACACGACCATCTACTGCCAAATGTGTTCTACACTGCCTTTTCATCCTCTGATCATCCTTTCTGTTTGAAAAAAGTCAGTTCGCTTCTGCTGGGGTCCTAGCCATATTGGAATTACAGGGATTACCTCTAGGTCCTGTCTCCGCCCCATTCCTGCCTTTGATTGTTTTCCACTTCTAACCCATCTCTGCCGTGGTTGCTGGCAGTCCTCATGGAACCAACCAACAGGTTCACAACAAACTTCATAATGTTAAACCCTCTGTTCATCCCTGGCACACATCAACCTAGCCCAATCATTGATGTGAGACTATCCTTGTTTGTCTTCACTTGGGCCATACCTAACTCATGGTCAGTTGATGAGCCATGACCCTCAGCTCATCTGCTCACACTTGTAACTGCCCTATAACTGTCCATTATCTTTTTCTTGGCTGCCCACCTACACTCCAACAATATCTCGAAGCGTTCCCCTTCCTTTCCTCATTGCATCAGCCCCCACTACTTACTGATTTCCCAGGTGACTCTCCCACTGTTTCTATTTCCAGAATTATCACTTTTCTAACTGCTCTTCATATCATACGTGTAATATAATTATTTACCCTGCTCCCTTCTGCCTAAGTGCCATACAGCCATATTATGGCTTGGTGCTAGTTCTTCATTATTCCTTTCTTCCCTGGTGAGGTGCAGGTAAATATGGTTAGAACTGGCTCCCAGGTGGATGCCACAAATGCACTACCCAGGGTACAGTGCACCACTGTGTATATGTTCATCATCTGAGTGATCTTGATTTTGTGTGTGTGTGTGTGTGTGTGCTGAAATATGGGAAAACAGATATTTCATATTGGACGATATAAACCTAGTAATCGTCAGTGAAAATGAAAATGTTAACAATACTCAGAGTAATTTTCCACTTAAGATTATTGAGCAGCATCATAGTATTATAACTGTAACTGCAAATCATTTAAACCTAAGTTGACATTTCATAGGGATGGTGAAGATACATGACTAATTAATTTGGTTCATAGGTAGCATACAGTACAGTATTTGAATTCATAGAAGAAAATATCAACCTCATCTACAAATCCTTAATGCATCCGAATATGGGTTTATTGTGTTATGTTCTGGTCATAATATTCACTAAAGATATGGAGAAACTAGAGAGAATTCAGCAGGAGATAACAGAATTGTTATCTAGATTGAGGATAAACCATACAGTGAATGTTGAAAAGAACTAAATTTCTTAGCATCTCAGAGTAAAGTGTGCAGGGTATTAAATCCAGATATATAAAATTTTCAAGAGAAATGATAATTATGGCACTTAATAAAATGTCATCAGGCTGGTTAAGTGAAATGAAAAGTAATGACAGTAAAATTGTTGTCAAATGTTTAAGCTTGAATGAAGTACTCATCCTGGCTGTTCTGCCTTCCTTTGACCAAGGTAGCAGTATTTAAAGAATTTGGCTTGTGTTCTTAACACCACTTCCTATCAGTGTATTTTTGCATACAGTGCAGTAATATTCTTTTGTATGTTATTTATGCATTCTGTATTAGTAATACAGAGGGAAAAATGAGAAAAGTAAGTTTGATATGTAGAACAGATCTTTAAGGAAGAGGTACTGTTCAAGAAAGCCTCCTTAACTGATGAGCATACACCCCTTGTCTTTACATTAATACTTGTTTTGCTAGGAAGCAGTGTAGTTCTCTCAAACATTTCATATGTAATAGGTAATGCAAAATTGCATTACATGATTAACATTACAGGAAAAAATAACTGGGTACCAGTCAGTCAAACACACACCCATACAGGAAAAAATTATTTGGGACTGGGAAGTCAAAAACCCTCATATTCCCATCTACAGATTTCTGTTATTTGCTTAAATCATCCCACAAACATACAAAATGTGATTCTGACTTATAACAGGAAGAACAGTATAATGCTTTAAAATTTAAAATGTCAAGCTAGCGTTACATTTGTTTCCAAGGCAGAGGGATGAAAAGCATTCGTCACTCACCTTCTCCTTCAGTTGCCATTCCTGTAGTTGCCTCTCCTCATATACCTGCCTCATTTCCTTCAAAGGTGAAGTGATCAGGAATGCTGTTCAAATGGCTGAATTTAGACATGGTTGCAAGGAGAATGCACACATTACCATTAGGATGCCTGTCTCACCATGCATGCATACATGTATGAAGAGCCAAGTGATACATGTGACTAGGCAAATGTTTTAGAAAACGTAGTGGTCAAAGATAGTGGTTGACACCAGAACACCAGGTTACGAATGTGGGAATCTAGTGCATATGTGCAATATGAGACTGTTGTGTGCTACATCAGTTGTCCCTGTTGTGAGTTTTCAGTTCATGAAAAAACATGAGACATGCAGATTGATGGTCACTACGTCAATCATCCCTGTTGTGTTCCCAGTTTGCAAAACTAAAAAGTGTGAGACATGCAAAAATCGGCCACAGAGGTACTAGACAACACAGTTCACTGATTAACCACAGTAGCCTGAAGGTGCCTTTTATATATTCTTGCTGTCTCAAGATTACTTCTTTCAACTTGGGATAGATATTTTGAACCAGAGGGGTTACATATTGTCATTACTGATATCAACCCTTTCAGTATAAGAAGTCTGTTAAAGAAAAAAAAATCTAGGTAGCAACAATAAACAGACATTATGGCAGTGAAGGGGTTAAATATGTTTCGGCTGTTGTCTGTCCATTGTCTTACTTGAATGAGGCTGTTAACCCTTTCAGTCTGCTGATGTACTGTATATTGTTTTATTCTTGCTATATCCACTTACTCTTATTCAGCTTAGAGAGGCTCTTCACTCTTGATAGGTAAGATAAATGTTTCATTAATCCTTCAGTACTGTAGGTCTCTCGTAAGCTGAATAAAATAATCTGAAAGTAGCAAAGATACAAATATGAAATACTGTACATCATCTGGCTGAATGGGTTAAAGAACACTCGTCCACTGTAACGTACAGTGTATCATTCCCCAGCAAACTGAGAGGGCAAAATGAAGAAGAAATGTGGGCCTCTACACTGCAATTTTGCTTTTTCCCATTTCTCACCATTTCAGGCCATAAGCTCCATTGCATTTTCATATTTTATCTTTCCATATATTGCTTTCCTTCCTGTCTGTCTCCTTTCTTTATTTACTTCATGTCCTTCTTGTCTCTTCTTTCCCTCTCCTTCTTAAATCAAAACTGTATAAATGATTTATAAATTTAAGTGATTAAGTTAAAAGTAAAAACCTGTGAATAGTTGTGGTTTTTATTTTACTTTTCAGTAATAATGATATGATGATGAGCAAGGATGGTAGTTTAGAAGATAAATGAAAAATGGTACAGCAGAGGAGCTGGGTTGTAGGTAGATTTAGGGCAGTGATAAGGAATATGGAAGTGAGCATGAAATTAATATTATTGCATGACAGTACTGTATTGTGATCCCCACTCGGTGTATGGAAGTGGAGATTGGATTTTGTTAGAAGGACACCAGAATGAGAGGAGTGGAAATGAGATACCTGAGAGGAGCATGTAGAAAGGCAGACAAATGAGGAGTGTTGTGCTGTTGATGTAGACAGGACAGAAAGTGTTGGAAGTACCCTGAGATGGTTAGGCCATGTGGAGGGAATGGAGAGTGGGAGATTAACTAAAGAGTACATTTGAGTGAGATGGAGGGTTGGGATGGGGAGGTATGTATAGTATGACAGTGAGTGATGAAATGAAGGTGACTTCATGGCCATATCTAGGATGAAGGTATCTGGCTCTTGATAGATTTGTAGATTCTGTAATTACTGTCTTAATGAGTGAGGATAATGTATATGTGTCGGATGTGATTGACTAAAACATAACTGGTGGTGCAACTGCCAGGTCATATGCTACCAGTGTTAGATGTGAAAATGTTCAAAAATTAAGCAATCGGAAGTTGATATTTGTCTACATTTGGTAAATGAAAATTTTACAGTAGTAAAGTCGTTCATTTTCCGTAGCAAACAAACAAGAAATATTATGCACAAGACTTTGTGTGTTAGAAGGACTAACATATACAGTATATGGTATATATTAGGAAGAACCTGTCACTGTAACAGTAACAGTCCATACAAAGTACAATGGAGGACCAGACCTACATGGAGGGAAAGTGGTGGCCAGAATATAACCTTTTCTATACTATCAAAGTATGAATGAAGAATATCTAGCGGGAAACATAGGCCTACATATGAAAATCAAAGTGATGTATTGTGTGTGTGTGCTTACAGCCAACTCGGGTAATTCTTAATACCTACTGTGACCTAGGAATTCCTCGAATTATAACTCATGGGGAAAATTACTTAGGAGTCCAACCTCCTGGTCAAGTTGCCCCCTACCAGTAGCCTACCATACTGAAACCCAACTAATCACCAGTGAAGACTAACACCCGTCAAAACAGTATGTAATACTGTACATGTATTTAATGGGAATGAACGAGATTTTAAGGTTTTTAACGTGACTCCGACTGACGACAGTGCTTTATTGGATGGAGAAGGCGGGGAGGGGGTCCAAGGCTTCAGCGCCATAGAGTAGGAAGAGTTTGGCAACTCTGTTTCAGATCTCATCTCGCGACGTCACCTGTGATTGGCCGAGAACCGATCTTGTCACATATAGGTGCCATATTGCATCCTTACTTCACCACTTCACTTCCCTGACTGCTGTAAGAAAGCACAGACATCAAGGGGGAAGCTACACTTTCTGTGGCCTTATCACCTGCTATATACCTCTATTTGACCACGAAATGGTATAATGTGCAGCCTGGGGATGTTCCAACCGCACAGGTATGGGTAAGTCTCAAAAATACTGTTTATCAGAAATTATCATTCTCGGATGGAGGAGCATCTCTAGAAATGGCCCTGTCCGTCTGTCTCACTAATGACTTTTGGAAATGACATGCCCTGTTTTGGAGCCATGAAGCTCCCACTTCATGCCTTTTGATTTCAGTGACTAGCAAAGCCCCATATTAGGGTCCTGAAACTCCGTATCCATCTAGTACTTTTGTAATTTCCCGCTTTAATATCCCCTCCAGTTTCATTATGAAGTGTTTGATAGCTATATAAAAATATGAAACGATATATTCAGAACGCATTAAGCTCAAGATATTTCATGAATATTGCCCCTAGATAATGTCAAAAGGTCATATCAAGTGTTCTGTCCTGAGTGGCTAAGTAAGTTTAAAATTGTCATTGAGGTCAACTCCAACAGTTCTTCATATTTGCGCAGATACAGAGCTACATTTGTTTAGCATCTGTTTACTCAGCATTTGTTAAGTTTTAGTTTGGTAAGGCATAGTGGTAATTTAAAAGTTGCGGGACCAACTTCACATTCACTTCCGACTGTCGTGAAGGGATAGGCGATTAAAAACGATATATAAATTATAAACTGTTTTGATATGCACTTTATTTCTGAAAAAAATAAAAATGACAAGGAATGGAATAACCGAGAGAATTTTGAACCGTTAAAAAATTGCAAATGCTGCACCGTCAACGCAGCACCTGCGCCATTGTGCGTAGCGAGTGGAAGTTCAGCATGTGTCGCTTTTCGAGTGGACTTTTCCAGGTATTCTACATATTCCACAGACATATTTCTTCTAATACCATATTTTGGAGGTGTTCAGGACGTTTTTGTGCCCCGCTGTGTTACTTCAGGTGAGTTCTTATGCAGTATTTACTATGGATTCCACTGGATTTGGATACAAAAGGAAGGTGGAAGGAGCATTTTGATGTTCTACATAGACCAATCCCAGCTGAAGAGGACATTTTGCCAGCCGAGAGATTTGCAGATAGAAACAGGGGATATAACCTTGGAAGAGGTAGCAAAATCAATAAAGGAATTAAAGAATTTTAAGGCCCCAGGAGAGGATGGAATATATCGTAAAATGCTTAAGGTGGATGATGATGTGTTGATGAATGCGCTTTTGAAACTTTTTAATGTGGCTTGGGATGATGGTGGAATTCCAGAAGAGTGGAAAAATGGAGTGATTATAAAATACCCAAAAAAGGGAGATTTAAGTGTATGATGAAATTGGAGGGGGATAACTTTGACACATACAGTTGCTAAAGTCTTTTCCAAAAACTTGTTGAACAGAATAGAGCCAGTAATTGAGAAAATTTTAAGAGAACAAATAGGATTTAGAAAGGGTAGAGGTTGTAATGATCAGATTTTTATTGTAAGGCATCTAATGCGAATGAGATGAAAATGCCACTTAGTATGTGTTTTGTGGATAGGCGTTTGATAGTGTTTCGCTTGGAGCAATGTTGAAAATTATGACATTCTATGGTATACCAGAAAAGTTTGTAAATATTATTAGTCATGAAGGTGCGGTACTTTTTGTAAGGTAATTGTGGGTGGTTCTTTGAGTGATGCATTGGAGGTTAGGTCAGGAGTGATTCAAGTTCTTTCGCCTTTGTTGTTTGTTCTGGTTATGGATAATGTTGTGAGAAAGGTTGTAAGAACAGGTGCAGGTATTAACTGGAAAGAAAATAAGAGGCTGATGGATTTGGACTATGCTGATGATATTGTACTGATTTGCGGAAGTATTTACGAGATGCAGAGGGTGCTTGATTGGTGGAGGAAGGAGAAAAAGTGGGATTGGTAATAAATTGTGGAAAGATTGAAATTATTAATATGAACGTGGAGAACCAAATCGATTGTGTAATTGGGAATAATGTGGTGAAGAATGTAGACATTTTTAAATATCTGGGAACGATTGTATCATCTAATGGATCATTAAACAATGAAACTGAGGAGAGGATTAGACAGGCTAGGCGACCTGTTGGAATGTTGAAATCTGTTTGGAATAATAATTCGGTACATACTAAAGTAAAAATTTACAAGTCCATGGTTAGACCAATTTTAATTTATGGGTACGAGTCATGGTACAGTACAATTGCAACAGATCAAAGTATTAGGATTTGAGAATAAAGTACTGAGAAGGATTCTTGGGGTAAGTGGCAAGACAGAGTTACAAATGAAAGAGTAGGGGATATTACGTGAGTGGAGCCAGTTGATGAATATGTGAGACTCTCGCTGGAAATGGCTGGGGCACACATATAGAAAAGATTGCAGTTTAATACAGGATGTGCCAGAGTGGACTGCTAGAAGAAGAAGAGGCAGAGGTAGGCGGAGGGAAACCTGGTTGAGAACAGTGAAAAAAGAAGCAGGAGAGGAGTGTTGGTGGGACCTGAAGCCTGAAGGAGATGGCAAGAGACAAATATTGGTGGAGAGAGTTCATCGAGGCCCTATGCATCCCGTGGGGTGCCACAGGAAATGATTGATTGATTGATACCCACGGCCTCTTTTATTCCTAACCTAAACCTTTTTAGGTCCTATCCAAGTCATTCTTCGGTTCTAACTTTAACATTATTTGAAGGGTTATTTATGTGCATTAAGCGGATCAAACCTGACTGATGTAATGTGCCTGAGAAAGCCTTATCCTCCGATCCTAAGCAAAACATTCGGTGTTCCTCAGTTTCGCACACTTCAGTCATAACTGTGGCTTCAGCTCCTGTTTTCACTTTCCTTCACCGAAATCCATTGTTTAAAGAATAACAGATAAGTCCAGTTCTCTGCACTGAATGGCAACGGCAACGTGGATATTTCCCAGTCAAGTAGCAGCAGTGACAAACTACTACAAATGTCATTATTTTGGAGGATTTAGTGACATATACGTGAAAAGTATAGTGAAGCAGGTAATGAAACGATTCCAGGTGTTTCTATCATTTATTTCCTAACACCAAACATGTGACAACCAACCGTGACTGACTTGCAGGTACGCGACCATGAAGGTTAAAATGGTTGGTCTGTGCAATACATTCATAAGTTACGCTACAATTTAGGATAGTGTATGTTCACCAGCCTCCGTTTTCTCATAAGCGAAAAGCAAAGAGAATTCCTATGGTTATGGTTTTAGTTATTAATATTTTCGTAAATTCGTTGATAATTGTTCAGAGTTCGTGATTTTTGTGTGAGTGAATAAAATAGCAGTTCAGTATCCTCTCAAGCTATTTTACGTTCATTCATAGGGCTGTTCATTATAGGAACCAGGAATTTGTTCACAGAGACAACATTACGCAAATACTTTTATTATAACTGTTTTCATGCAAGGCAGTTGGAGTATTTATTAGCTATATAAAAGTCTACCATGATTCGTTTTCTTTCATGCCTAAAGCTGGTCTGTCTTGCTTTTCTTTGCCTTGGGTTGAAGTGACTCGCACGGGTGAGTTGCTTCCCTGAAATGTGTTGATGTCCCTGTTTGTGTTGATGTAACCTACTCCCCTTTGTGTTGCTGTCTTGGCTATGTGTTGATGAGACTTGCTTCGTTGTTTTGTGACGTGGTAACTTTTTTCTTGTGGGTTTTGCTCTCCTTGTTTGGTGGTGTAACGTGTCCCTTGTTGCACCGTATTGGTGTGACTTCGCTGTTTTGTGTCTGTGCCGTGATTTTATTTGATTTGTCATGGATCGTGACTTGCTTATTGTTGATTTGTGTTGATTTGTCTTCCTCATCGTTGCATGGTTGTTGTGCCTTGATTCATTTCTTTGTTGATGTCCTTGACGGATGTGTCTTCCTTTGTGTAGCTAGATGCTCTCCATAGTATGTACAGTAGTTAGGTAACTGTCAGTGTTGAATGTTTTGATTTGCGTTGATTTGTCTGCCTTATCATTGCTTCATCATTTCTGTTGTTTTATTTTGATATCCTCACTTGTCTGTAATGTTCCGTATTTTTTTTTTTTTTTTTTTTTTTGTAAGTTGAATCACTGTTTGTTCCTTTGTTCTGTCGGTTTGTGTTGTAATAAGTATTGCTTGTACTTGTTTTGTTTCGTTGTGATGTGTATTGCCTATTTTTGTGTTCTTTCGTTGGTATGGAGGGCTCTTTCCCGCGTTGTCATGAAGTTATATCTGCTTTCCGATAATTTCCCTTGTTTATTTATTTTGTTGATGTAAATTGTTCTTGCTTTTTTTTTCTTTTTTTTTTCTCGATGTCTCGCTTGACTTGCTTGTTTTTGTCTTCGATTGATAATTCATTTGCTTTACCTGTAGGCCTATATATTCTTTCTTTGGTTGGTATGTGTTGTCACCATGTCATTGTGTTGCTGCATTCTTATTTTGGTGTTTCTGCGTTTTTGCGTTTGAGTTAGTGTGTGTTATAGCATTTATGTTGTTTATTATTTTGGTGTGTTTTAATTTGTATTGTTTTAATTTGTATATTGTGACCCTCCGCCTTTGTGTTGCTGTTGCCTCTTTGAATTGTGTTGTACTAATGTGTTTTTTTCTAATTGTGTTGCTTTATGTTGTCTATATTCGTTGTGAGTTCTTTTACATTTGTTTTTGTGTTCATTTGTGAGCGATGTGTGTTGGCTTTTTACTGTATTTTTGTTGCTCGTGGTCTTATGTGCTAATGTGCGTTTCAAGTAAATATTGACCTGTTTTATATATATGTATGATTTGTGCTTTGTTGTCTGTCTGTCTGTATGTCGCTAAATTTGCTTCGTATTGCATGTACTTATTTTGTGTTGCTCTGTGCTGTGATTTTATGTGTTTGTTTACTGCTGTTTGTTGCTGTTAGTAGTGTATGATTTGTGTCTGTTTTGATGTGCATGTTGTTTTGATGTTTGCTTCGTTTTTGCTTTGGTGTGTGGTGCTGGTTTTGTTTAGCTCAGTATTCGTCTGTTTTGTATTGTTTTTGCTTTGTATTTGTGATGCTGCATTTTATTGGTGATGCCCGCGTTTTGTGTTGTGTACAGTACATGGCTGTATTTTGCTTTGTTGTGTTGATTTTTGCTTTGATGTGTTGAGAGGTTTCTGTTGCTGAATATGGTTTGTGCATTTTTGGATTTCCATTGTTTTTTTTTTTTTGTTGCTGTTTACATTTTGTTTCTGTTTATTTACGGAAGTGTCTGCTCTTTCGTGTCTGTTCTTTATATTTGCTTTGTGTATTGCTTTGTGTGGTCTATTTTATGTTGACTTTTTTTTTTATATCTTTGCTGTTACTTTTTGCTTTGTGTGTGATGTCTGTAATTGTATGTTTATCTCTGCTGTTGATATCTTGGTTGTAAGCTTTGTGTTGACGTTTTTGGTGTCTCTGCTGGAGCCTCTAACGCCTCTTACCCGTCTCCATCATCCGCATAAGGAGGTTGAGTGTGTTGTCCATATTCTGTGCACAGGAGGCTGATCCTGTGCACGACCTGAAATACGTGCACATGGTTAGTTTGGGTCAGGGCAGGTAAGGGTAGATTAGGCTAAGTAGTTTTGGTTCCGGTTGGTTAGTTTAGGGTTATAGTTTAATTAGATTGAGCTGTTAGATTTTATTGGGGTAAGTTAGGCTGCAGCAGGGTTTGTTTGGTTTCGTTAAGTTGAATATTCTAAGGATAGTTTGTATCAAATTTGGTTAGGCTATGTTTGTTAATCATTGTTTCAAGTTATTACATCGAGTTAATATCAGAGGACTAAATGGCTTTAGTGAAAAAAAGGGAGGGGGGGAGAGTGGCTGAAGGGCGTAATGCCTTATGATGCAGCGCCAGGGTTGGCGTTATACTGCTACTTGTAGTAGGTAAAGTAAGTTCAATTTTGCTAGGCAGAAATTTTTAGCCTATTGCATTTAATTTCCCGTCTCAGTGGCAGAAGGCTACGGCTCTGCAACCTTTCCATATCATCTTTGTGACTAGCACCATATTTTAGTGGTAATCTGTTGTTAAAACAGTTTTAAAGACGGAGAGATAGCAGCTTTGGGACTAGTTAAATTGAAAAGAGTACAGGTTAATGATTAAGAAGGGCTACACCTACGCTCACCAGCAACTCACCTTAACGGCCTGTTCCACTCCTGGGGTGAGAAGAATCCCCCCTTGGCCACAAGGGGAAGAGGTTGACGCGAGCGGAGGGGGGCGGCTGGGGGCACACTCTCGAGGGGGGCGTCAGGTGGGGGCAGGTAGAATGGGGAGCGCAGTATGGGCTCGCCAGGTTTGCGGTATGGACCTGGGGAGCCGGAGAGTGAAAAAGAGAAGTTTAATGAAATTGTAGTGTGTGTGTGTGTGTGTGTGTGTGTGTGTGTGTGTGTGTGTGTGTGTGTGTGTAGTATACAGGAATTGAGCAATGCTCGTGTTGTCCTGTCTCCATATCCACATTTATCAAGTCTACCTTTACACACATGAATGTTTTTCTCATGCACCACCTCTTTGTCTAAGTCGTTC
Organism: Coenobita brevimanus; assembly: GCF_032717465.1. Classification (NCBI taxonomy): domain Eukaryota; kingdom Metazoa; phylum Arthropoda; class Malacostraca; order Decapoda; family Coenobitidae; genus Coenobita; species Coenobita brevimanus. The sequence continues at coordinate 29,509,762 of NC_137060.1, read as the reverse complement.
CAAATATTTAAGAATATACCTAATTGTGATATACACGGAATGTACTATGCTCGTGGGTTTCCGTCGCTGTTTCTCAATAAGTCGAATTTAACTTTAAACTCGTTTATGTTTTTAGACTGGACGATCTCTTTGTCCAGGCTATTCCATAAGTCTATACTTCTGTAAGGAAAGCTATATTTCTTGATATCCTTCAAGCAGCTTGACTTTTTCAATTTCATTCCATGTCCTCTTGTTGCTCTCTTATCCCATATAAACAGATCTTCTTTGTCAATTTTATCTACTCCCACCGTGGTCCTGAACACCGCAATCATGTCTCCCCTCTTTCTCCTTTCCTCTAACGAAGGCAAATCCAGTTTTTCCAGCCTCTCTCTGTATGACAGGTCTGTCAGACTGGGGACCATCTTGGTTGCTGTTCTTTGTATTCTCTCAATCTTGTTTATATCTTTCTTTTGTGTGGGGACCACACTACCGCTGCATATTCTAACCTGGGGCGGATCATGGCCACTATCAATTTTTTCATCATTTCCTCATCCATATAATGAAATGCTACTCTTATGTTAGTCAAGAGCTTATAAGTCTCTCCAACTATCTTGTTAATGTGCTTTTCTGGTGACAAACTATCTTGGACCAGCACTCCCAAATCTTTCTCTTCTCTCCTTTTTGTGATTAATTCATTACCCAAAAAATAATTCAGTGATGGTCTCCTGGTACTTTTACCCATTTCCAATATTTTACATTTCTTTACATTAAATTTCATTTCCCACGTCCGGCTCCAATTGTGTATCCTATCCAAATCCTCCTGCAGTATTTTACAATCCTCCTCAACCTCTATCTTCCTCAAGATCTTTACATCATCAGCAAACAGACTCGCATAACTGTTCACTCCATCTACCATATCATTTACATAAATCAGGAACATTACTGGCGCCAACACTGAGCCTTGAGGGACTCCACTTGTTACTTCCCTCCATCCAGACATCTTTTCCTTTATTACTGTCCTCATTTGTCTGTCTCTCAAAAAGTCTCTCATCCATTCCAGAAGTTTCCCCTTTAGTCCTCCTATATATTCTAGTTTCCACATTAGTCTTTTATGAGGTACCTTGTCAAAGGCCTTCTCTAAGTCTAAGTACACACAATCCACCCAACCATCTCTCTCCTGTACCACATCAATCGCTCTTGAGTAAAAGCTCAACAAGTTTGAAACACATGACCTTCCACTTCTGAATCCAAACTGACATTCAGCCAAAATATTCATCTCTTCCAGATATTTTATCCATCTGTCTTTCAGGATTCTCTCACACAATTTTGCGACCATGCTGGTTAGAGACACTGGTCTATAATTCAGGGTTCTTCCTTGTTTCCTCCCTTGTAAATTGGTACCACATTTGCCCTCTTCCATTCTTTTGGCACTTTCCCCTCTTCCAGTGAGCATACAATTAAACTGTGAATTTTATCCGCCAGTTGTTCTCTGCATTCCTTCAGTACCCAATTAGAAATTCCATCAGGTCCTGGGGCTTTCCTTACATCTTGAGTTTCCAGTAATTTATACACTTCCTGCACCTCCACTTTTATATCTTTCATCACCGGAACATTTCTAATCACTCCCTCCCTTCCACAAGCTCCTTTTCTTTAGTGAAAACTGACTGGAAACGTTTGTTCATTATTTCTGCTTGCATTGCCGCATCATTAAAGACCTCTCCATCTACTTTCAGCTTGGTGATTCCTTCCTTTTGTTTCAGTTTGCCATTAACAAATCTATAAAACAGTTTGGGTTCATCCTTGCATTTGTCAATTATACCTTTTTCAAAATTCCTTTCTTCTTCCCTACGTATTCTTGTGTATTCGTTTCTTGTTCTTTTATATTCTTCCTTTGTTCTGTCGTTACCTCTCTTTCTCCAATTGTTCCACGCCTTATCTCTCTCTTTTTTGGCTATCATACACCTTCTATTAAACCACTCCTCTTTTCCTGTTTTCTTTCCCTCTTACTCTTGGTACAAATTTTTCCACTCCCAAATTATAGAGGTCTAGAAAGATATCCACTTCCTCTGTATCTCTCTTGTTTCTCTGAATTTTCTCCAATCCGCATTTTCAAAAAAGTTTCTCAATCCTGTAAAATTTGCTTTGCCAAAGTTGTATCTTCCCTGTCTATGAAGCTCGTCTCTTGGCTCGACGTTTCCTATTAGCATCTGGAACTCAATGACCACGTGATCACTTTTTCCCAAAGGACAGAGATATTCCAATGATTCTATTACATCAGGTTCTTTGGTGAACAGTAAATCTAACCTTGCTGGTGTGTCCTCACCTCGAAACCGTGTCTCTTCTTTGACCCACTGCGTCATCACATTATTCATTATTATATTTAATAACATAGTACCCCACGAATCCTCACCGCCTCCCAGTACCATTCCTCCCAGTTCACCTCTTTACAATTAAAGTCACCCACCAAAAAATTATATTATTGCTTTTCTCAATTATTTTTTGCAAGTTGATAGCCTTATCTGACATCATCTATTGGTATTAGTCATACTTCCTTGCTCTCGTCTTTGGGGGAACATACACTACCGCCATATCTCTCTTTAACATTCTCTCCAGTTTCTAATTTCATATATATCACTTCAGCCCTGCCTTCTCCCATTTCCACAGTATCTACATTTATGTTGTTCTTCACTGCTATCATCACTCCTCCTCCCTTTTTTCTTTTCTGTCTTTTCTCCACAGTTTGTATTTACCATCTCCCAAATGAACATCAATATCTTCTCTTAATTTGGTCTCTACAAAGCACATGACATCAGGTTCATGTTCTCTCAAGAAATCATTAATTTCGATCCTTGTCGATATGAAACCATCAACATTAGTATATATCACCTTCAAATTATTTTTGACATTATTAATACCCTCTTCTCTCCTACTCTCTGTCCGTACCACTTCCTCAAATTCTGATCTTTCACAACCATCCCCACTAATTTCCTTCACTTCTATTTCCTTAAATACCATTTCCTTACTTTCATATCCAATACTCTCCAAAAAAAAGTATTACGTTCTTCCTCTGTCCTCTTATCATTTTTTTCCTTTACTTCTTCCTTTAATGATTTTAAAGCTTCTCTTTTCTTCTTCATTCAGATCTTTTCTTATTATAATATTTTCCATCCCCGCCTCTTTGCTTAATTTCCAGGTCACTTTAAGTATCTCATTTATTACACTTTCTGATGTAAACTTGACTCTCATTGGTCTTGTTTCCCCTTTCTTATAAGGCCCTATCCTCCTTACTTCCTCAATTTCTTTTACCCACTTGTTTCCTTCGGGGTCAATCTTGCCTAATATTCCTCTCACCATGTTCGTGTCTCTCTCGAGTCTTGCGAACCTAACCTTTTCTTCCTCTTCCCTGTTTCCAAATACTATCACCCATCTGTTCCTTTCTACAGTTTCTCTCACTATTTTCTCTTTTTTCTTCAGTATTTTCACTACATTTTCTTCCATTTCTTTCTTGTTCATTTCCCTTTCTTCCTGGATGATCTCTCTTAAGCTGACCACTTCTTTCTGTTCTTCCTCTACGTGTGCCCACTTTGCCTTGTGTTCTTCTAGTACATTACTCACCTTCTCCGTTTTATTAGTACTCTCTTCAAGTTTCCTCCTCAGTTCAACATTTTCCCTCTTCAAATTCTTTATCTCTTCATTGGCTGTTTCGTTGGACTGGATTAGACTCTGTATGGTGGTTTCCGTATTTCCTGACACATCCTTTATCACTAGATTCTCTACTTTTTTTTCGAGTTCACTAATCCTCATAATTAATGTTTTCACTAGGTCCATGACATTAGTATTAGCATCAAATCCTTGAAATTCCATTCCCTCATTGTTTACATTTTCGGCCATCTTTAACGTACCGATCAAGTACCTAAACAGCTGTTACCAATAAGCCACAAACATTCATGTATACTATTGCCAACAAATCTTTACATTTTTGGTAGTCTACCAACTTTCATTATTTTAAATTTAAAGAAAGACCCTAGGAGACAGGACAGACAAAATTCCTGAAACTACTCAAGGTCAGGAGCGATGCCTGGGACGTCCTCTCTCTCCGGCTGTTCGTGTGTGTGTGTGTGTGTGTGTCAGAATATAACATCAGTGGCTGTTAATGTAAGGTAAATATGCACTCAACTTACAGTTTACACACACACACAAAAAATAGAAAATCGAAAAATATGCTCTCTCTCTCTAACAAGATTTAAACTTTTACCGAGAAATTTCGTCATGGAAAGAATGAAAGCCCAAATTAATATTCAGCTATTATTTTTATTATTATTATTATTATTATTTCCTTCCGTAATTACCGCCCGTTTATTCACTTGTGATAGTATTAATTATTTTTATTATTATTATTATTATTATTATTATTGTTTTGTAAACAAAGCATGTGGTTTTTTGCCTGTCAGGTGGAGCCCGGATAGAGATGGCTATGATGATGTGTGTAATTGTGTGACACGTTTCAGTGGACGCACTACTTAATGTTATGCTTCTGTGGTCTCCCATTGTTTCTGGATCCAACAAGACCTCTGCAGGGTTGGGATGATAATGGTGTTGAAATAAAACTTGTTATGGAATGTGAGACTCGGCTTGAATGTTTACTGTGTGCTCTGCTGCTAGGTACCCTGCCTAAAGAGTGTAAATTGCGTAGGCTAACTGGTTATCGAGCCGGTATCCACACATCACACATCTAGTAAATACGTCCCGGAGTCGATGGAAACCAGTCACATTGCTACTACTTTGTGTGTGCGTGTGTGTGTATGTGTGTGTGTTGTAACAGCTAGTCCCATCATGCCATTTGCAAGGTGTAAGAAACTGAGGTAGGACTACTAAAGCCCAGAACATATTACTGTATAAGGGCAGGACGTCACTGATAGCGTTGCATAATCGAGAAACTCCCAGGTGCCTCTTGGATATTCGAACTTTCCCTTAGCGCATGGCTTCCCTGACTGGCGCTTAAGTCTACTAAGCCACCAGTATAGCCAAACCATTACCCGATTTTAACGAAGGCGGACGTGACAGGATGAACTCCCTCTTAAGAGTATCCAACCCTATGCTAAGAGGATCCAGGCATACCCTTAAATGAAAAGTTGCGTTTAAGGGGGTTCTTAAGATAATGAACTAATTAAGAGAGCATTATGGTGGGTTAAGGTGTAGGAGGGTGTCTTGGAATGTGGAACTTGGTTGTTTTAGCCTTGCTGAAGTTTTTATGCTTGTATACTGGTATACAGAATTTTTCGTTTGAAAGCATCTCGTGTTTGCTGTTTGGTATTGAAGATCCTCCTCCTCCTCCTCCTCCTCGTATTCGTCTTGATATCATTATTATTATTATTATTATTATTATTATTATTATTATTGTTTTTGTTATTATTGTTATTATTACCCTTACCGTATCATCATCAGCAATATACAGACTTTGTTTTCATTTCCAAGTAGCAATCAGTAGCACGAAATTACATGAACATAAATAAGCACGGAAGATAATAATAAGTACTTGGTACGGCAGGTTAATAAGAAAAGTATGCCAAGAGAAATTGAACTTAGATAATAATTAAGATAGAAGGAAATTAGTAGTAGTAATAGTACGGTAGTAACACTAACTGTTATACTGGTGGTGGTTGTAGTAGGTAGTGTTTTTTGTTGATGTAGCAGTACGCTGTAGTAGCAGCAGTAACATTTCTGACCACGTTTCTCATTAAGATACATTAAGTCAATTATATATCATCATCATCAGCTAATCATATGTATTTGCCAAACAATGAAATTAATACAGAATACACAAAGTCAGTATACAAAACGCCTCACAGAAAGCATAAAGAAAACGGGCGGTCGGGTTGACGTCAGGGGGGTGTTAAATATATTCCTGGTGGGTGACAAGTGTGGGGGTGAAGCGTTGTCACTCCCAGTTACTAATGGGGCTACATGGCTGTCATAGCCTACTCCTTCCCCCCAGCTCTCCGGCTGTCTCTCACTCTTTCTCTGCTTTTCGCTTTCTCCTTAATCGCTCTCTGCATCAATCAGTATTTATTTATATTTTCCTCTTTTTATATCATATTTCTCTATCTGTCTGTCTCTCTCTCTCTCTCTCTCTCTCTCTCTCTCTCTCTCTCTCTCTCACCCTGTCGTTCTTAATGCAGTTCCTGTACTTTAAACTATTGTTTCTAATCTAGTGCGTTCTCATTGTCAATTTCTCCGGCTCATTTCTTATGTAATTCCGTTCTCAGAATTGCTTATTTTCAATAGCCTAATCAGTCCAGTTTTCATCAGTCGTGTATCGTCTCTCTCTCTCTCTCTCTCTCTCTCTCTCTCTCTCTCTCTCTCTCTCTCTCTCTCTCTCTCTCTCTCTCTCTCCTAAAACCACCAAATCTTAAAAAAGGCGGAGGGGATGTTGTGTTCAGGGCAACAAAATATTTCATAGGTTCTTCTTTTCTTGATTCCACTTACCGACGAAGTTTTTGAGAACAGCTGGGTGGATGGTGATGGTGGAGGCAGGGGGGAGGGAGACTAACACCACTACCACCACCACGCCCACGCCCACGCCAGCTCGCGCCCACATCACGCCCATGCTGTCAGGAAGAGACGCGAAATTTAGGACGCTGTCAGTGTATTGTTGGGTTGTGAAGTTTCGATTTTGAAGACCTTTGAAATGGGTTTGACGGCACCGTATTGTCCTATCGTTTATAAATGCTCCAACATGCTTTGCTTGTGTCGTTCTTGGTCACCTAATGATGACTCTCCACTCTGCTCGATCTCTGGCAGCCTCCCTATTCATCGATAATGGTAGTACTAGGAACAGCAGCAGCAGTAATGATAGTAGTAGCAGTAGTTGTAGTAGTAATATTAAGTTATATCTTTGTGACATCTTTGACTCAAGGCGTCGACTTTGAAGTTAGCAGTCCCTTCCTAGAGACCCAAGTCTTCCTCTGTGCTGTGGAGCCGAACAGTGGTATTACCTTGTGTGCAGCTGATACAGATACTGACCCAGCTCGTAATAATATTCATTGTAATAATAATAATAATAATAATGTCACGTCAGGTTAATGAGGAAACAGCATTGTTAGTGGAAAACAAATATATATTTTGTCGACAGTCACAGCCAAAAACTAATATGTGAAACTTGTAATATATAGCCTAAGTGTTAGTCGTTAATCATTCTCTCTCTCTCTCTCTCTCTCTCTCTCTCTCCCTCTCTCTCTTGATGATGAAAGTAAGGACTGTATTTGGGAAAGCGAGAGAGAAATTGTTGTGCGAGTGAGATACGGTGGTACTGTGATTGTAAATGAGTGAAAATGAATTGAGTCAGAGGAGAGGGAGAAAAAATCAAAGTGAATTGTTAGAGAAAGCTTAAAAAGTGAAAAAGAGGGACAGTTAGATTAGACAGAGAGAGAGAGAGAGAGAGAGAGAGTGGATAAAAGAAGATAAGTGTGAGCTGAGCAAGAGTGAGAGTAGATAACAGCAAAAATATGTGAGAGCAAATGTGAGAGAGTGGGAGTGGAGTAATCGAGATGAGAGGTGTGGTATTAACGGCCCAGTGGTGCGAATAGTAATATATTGACACCACAGAGAGATGGGGGGAGGAGAGAGAAGGGGAAAGGAGCAGGAAAGTAAGGAAGGAGGGACCGAAGGAGGAAAAAAGGAAGGGAGGAAGAGTATATATATATATATACTGTATATATGTGTGTGTGTGTGTGTGTGTGTGTGTGTGTGAGAGAGAGAGAGAGAGAGAGAGAGAGAGAGAGGAAATAACAGTAAAGACGAAAAAGGGGGAAAGAGTGAGAAAATGAGAGAGAAGAAATAACAGACAGAAGAAAAAAAAATGAGAGGGTAATAAATAAAGCATAAGTAAAGGAGATGTGAGGAAAGGGAGGCTGAGAGAGAGAGAGGGTGGGGGTACTGGATAGATGGATGGACGGTGAGGAGAACGAAGTGCTGTGAAGGGAAGAAACAAACGAGAGAGCGAGGGAGTCAGTTTACGGATCCAAAATGGCGTACATGGCTAGGTTAACTGTGCAGCGAGGTATGTGAGTGGTAATGACGATTTAATTGCTGACTGATAATGATGGGTTTATTTCTCAAACGACCATAGTAACGACTCCGTAGGTTTTTTTATGCATATGGTTATTATTTTTATTATTATTATTATAATTATTATTATTATTATTGTTATGATGATGATGATTTTTTTTTTCTTCTGGATCCTGGGCACCTCAGGTACTGATGCTAAGTAGGGATGGGATTATTCTTACTAATGATCAGTTACGTTTATGGCAAATTACTAACCCCTTTCAGCTGAGATGATAGTCATATGTATTCAGAACAGGAGTGAGTTGACTAGTAACCGTGGCCACTCATTCCTACCTAATAACTAAGACTCATCGAATATCATGCAACCACGAGTAAGGTCGGTATTCAAGCTGAGTGTGGCTGAGTTCCCTCTCGCGAAAACAAACCAGTTGTTATTATTGTTATTATTATTACAGAAACGACAACAAAAGAACCTGCCATTGTTCATTCTAGCGACAGTAATAGGTGTATAGGACATTATAACTAGGATTGTCAGGTTGGTTTAGGTTGTTGGTAGGCCTATTGTTATTATTATTATTATTATTATTATTATTATTATTATTATTACTATTATTCTTTTAGTAGTAGGAATAAGTTGAGAACTGAATCTGTCTGTCTTGTTCCTGTGCCCTTTTTATCCATCCCTTGCTTCTGTACTTTTTCGATCCTGACTAAACGATCATTTTATATTCTCTCTCTAATTCATAATCTTGTTATACGTGCTGGCTATCAAATACACAGCTGTACTATCACACGAATTTTAATTGTATATCCATCGCTATATCTCAGTAATTTTTTGCAAAATGACGCCACCGCGATTACTGATACGGAGTTCCGGTATGTAAAATAATATGTATACCGTCAGGGAAATAGGGCAACTCGAATGCGTGGAGTTTTCAGATTTTGAGACGATATTTCTTTTTTTTTTGGGGGGGGAAGAGGGGCTATAACTTGCCTGCTATAGCTCTGATCCTGCTCTGAGTATGGAAAGAAACATCCCTCGTGAAAATCTTTTCGTTTTGGAGTTAAGACTACCGCTGGAAGTGCAAGATCGATATATTTGCGACATGATGTCATGACTCCTGCGAAGGTTTGCGGGGCTTTGCGAAGAGCTTTACACTTGAATAGCGAAGGAATTTTACTCCGTATATTTAAAACTGTGTTTTATGAGCGTTTTGGTGCGCGCACCCCTTTACGTCATGTACAGGACGCCATTTTGAACCTGAGCCATTCCTACATAGTACTCGCTACCACGATTACCGATTTTTTGTTGTTGCTGCTTCTGTTGTTTCCTGTTATTATTGGTATAGTTTGTTTAGTCCTTGATAGTCAAAACCAGCCCTGCCTCAGCGACTTCAGCTTCTTTCCGTGACCGGCGAGCGAGGGGGGCGCTGACCTCTCGCAGGCGCCCCTTACCGAGATTATTGGCTCAAATTCCAGTGGGTGAGCCAATCCTGACGCGCTATCTGTGCCTCCACTGGATGCCGTGGTGGCTGCTGTGGCTACCCGGAGCTTGTCCTAGGTCTGGGTGATCATAATTACGGTATTTCCCTGTCCAGAATATTACTGTGGTGCCTTTGCTGGGCTTACCGAGACCCTACCCTAGGTCAGCAGGCTCATCTGAGTCGAGTTTGTGTGTGTGTGTGTGTGTGTGTGTGTGTGTGTGTGTGTGTGTGTGTGTGTGTGTGTGTGTGTGTGTGTGTCAGAATACCTAAAACAGTATTGATCTGAGTTGGACTAAACTTGGTTGAAATGTTGATGGTCTGAGGGTCTTTCCAGAGTTGACTTGTTTTTAAGAACAGTAGATCAAAGGTGAAGATCACAACGCAAGGGCCTTTAATTAGTTTTGATCTGATTAAACTGAATGTGGTGGAAGGGTTGTGGGAAGGCAGTTATGAAGTTACTGATTTTTAGGACAGTTAGTCTGAGGTCAGGCTCATAGGGCAAGGTCGAAGCCTCGACCCTGTAGCTCAGCTTTGATTCGATGTGGACCAAACCTAGTGGATTGGTTGAAGGTCAGACAAAAAAAAAGATTTAATTGTGAGAACTGTAGCCCAAGGTTCAGGGTCACAGAGTAAGGTCAGCTCAGTCAGTTTAAACTACTGAGGTCGAGGAGTTCAAGGGTAGGCAAGGATGAAGTAGTTCTATTGTGAGCCAGTCGAACGCCAGAGTCGCAGGACAAAGTCAAATGTTCGGCCATTAGGACGCGGGTGTTGCACTCTCAAAGTACTCCCTCCGACTGTTGTTGATTCCTTTGGCCAGATCTCATAACTCATTAGCTGTTGACGTCATAACATGTCTGGGGGTCCGAACTGTTGAAGTGAGATTCCAGCCCATTTGCATGTTGTTGATGGGTTTTGCAAGAGCTCATTAGGAGATGACAACCTTTACCCTACTGGGGTTTAGAACTAATGAAGCCAGTTTGCAGCCCATCTAATTATTGTTTAGTGAGAGGCTGTTGTAGGGTTTGGTACGGTATCAAGACAGTAAAGGAGTTACTGTGTGGACATTTTTCTCATCGGCTAAGGAGTCCTGCTAAAAACTTTTCTTTTACGAGTTTATTTCCTGTGGTATGTTTCATTTGTATGTTAATTATGCCGTGTGTGCTTTCAAACAGCCATAGCTACACAACATACACACTAGAGGAGATGAAGGTGTATTATGCACAATAAATCTCCATGGAAGAGGTGCTAGAGGTCCTGTTTAGCCAACGAGAATACAGACCCATGATCATCTGATTTATTTTTTTATTTACGCTGCATGTTAGAGAGAGAGAGAGAGAGAGAGAGAGAGAGCACCAGGTCTGCCAGCCCATTTTCGTACACGGCATTTTGTTAACCCTTGGCTTGCCATAGTATTTTTCTCGACTGAATAAAATCGTTTGGTGTTTGTCTTAAAATTTCAGATGTGTGCCAGTATCAGAGAATAGGCGACGAGGTAGTTTTTTAAAATTGTAACTACTTAGGTATCTATCAAGTGAATATAATCTGGTGTTAGCCTGGATATACCGTAATACTTAAATGTACCAATCGCAGTGAAAGGAATTATGTTGAAAGGAACCGTGCGGTGTAAACGTAACTTAAACGGCCTACAATTGACTTATACGGTATCTATCAGCTGCATAAATTTAGTATTAGCCTTAATATAATACTTAAGTACACCAGTCGCAGTGAAAACAGTTATGTTGAAGGGAAATTCGTGCTGTGTAAACGTAACTTAAACGGCCCACAATTTGGTCTCGTATGTCTGTGGGTGTAAACAGTGATCCCGGATGCGACAACACAAGCACCGTAATTGAGTTGTTGAAGCCAGGTGGGGAAGGGGAGCGGAGTGAATGTGGTAGGTGGGAGCGAGGGGAGAGGGAGGGGGAGAAATGAGGCAGGTGAAGAGATGGGAGGGGGAGAAGAGTGTGAGAGGTGTGATAGGGACGAGAGGAGAGGGGACGTGGTAAATGTGGTAGGTGGAAAGGTGGGGAGGGAGGAGAGTGAGATGTGGTGGGGCGAGGGGAGTGGGAGTATGGAAGTGTGGCAGGTGTAGAGATGGGGGAGGGACTGGAGAAGTGCAGAAGGGTAATGAGGTGAAAGTATTGATGGAAAAGTTCAGAAGGGGAGTTGGGGAAGGTATTGGTGAGGTGGAGAAGGGAAATGGGGGAAAGTTTTGGCGGAGAGGAGGAATGGGAGAAAGTATTTGTCGAGACGGGGAATGAGAGAAAGTACTGGTGGAGAAGGGGAATGGGGGAAAGTATTGGTGGAGAAGAGGAATGGGGGGAAAGTGCTGGTAGAGACGTGCAGAAGGGAAATGGGAGAAAGTCTTGGCGGAGAAGTGCAAAAGGGGTGGTGGAGAAGAGGTGTGGGCGGGGGATGGAAGTGTTGGAGGTTGGGAAGGGAGTGTCGGAGTTTGGGAGGTGGGAAGAGGAAAGTGTGGGACGTGAGGAAGGGATTTTGTCGATGGTAAACACACAGACACTTGACTGGGCGTGGGGTGGAGTGAAGGACCAAGCGTAAGGTGAAGCAGGACAAGTGAAGGAGGTGACGCAGGTGAGAGGAGGGGGAAAAGTGTCTGGAGGGAAGTGGGTGGGAGGGAAGCACTGCATTTAGGTCTGGATAAGGTGGAATATTTTGCACTGGAGTGAATGGGTGTAATTAAGCCAGGATTAGGTGGAATAGTAATGAAATAGCCAAAGGGATGGACTGGAGATTGCGTTTGAGACTGTTGGATGGTGGTGATGATGATGGTAGGTTAGGGCAGAAAAGCAGCGATGTGTGCTGTAAGTGTGTCTGGATTGATGGGAGGGTGATTGAGGGTAAGGTAGTACTGGTAGATTACAGGAGGAAAGATACGTGTTCGGATGTTTCAAGGCTTATACCTAGTTTTCCTTTGGTAAGCCCTTAAGTTATGTGTTATCGTACATTATTTTGCTTTTCATGGCTATTTTGCCACATTGATATTCATTAGCTATAATTTAATTTGTGAAGTACTAAGTAGTTCTATGAGTGAATTGCAAACGTAGCGGTATATACAAGCAGTCCTATACGCAGCTTTTAGAGTTTATAAATAGGGTCCCTGCGCTTGTGGAAGATGTACTTGCTGCTGCTGATGATGATAATAACGAGCTTGCTTTGGGTAGAAAAATAAATACAGTACGGTGATTGAGTAGTCGTAGGCCTGATTCTAGGCTCTGTCTTCTCTCTTTCGTAGCCCAGACTTATTGAAGGTTGGAAATAGAGAATGTGGAAAATCTTTGCACGCCTTTTGCTCTTCTGTCACATGTCTTAGTTACAGGAGGATAATCATCATGAACTTTTTCCATGCCAGGCGGAGGAGGATGAAATCGAAAGCAAGCAGGAACGTTACAAAGCATGTTTTAGAGATAACTGTGGTATTAATCACATTTTCCACCCAGGTTTCAAGGAGTCGCGTGCTGTGGAGTGGGGTTGCTCTGTTTTGCATTACTTGTTTATAGGAAGGACAAGACAAGGAGAGTTGAGTACCTTACCTTGTTTCTGTTCTTCCTGCAAATGAATATCTGAATTACCGATACGAGAAGGCAATGATCGTGAGTTTGTTTGTGAATCCGGGGCATGATGACGAGGATGTTATGATAGATGGCGGCTTGGAATGGCACGAAGGTCAGGTGACTGGCATTGAAGTATGTTTATCGCCTGCAGACCTAATGAACTCTGGGATACGGCGTCACAGTAATAGTAGTAGCGAGAGAGAGAGAGAGAGAGAGAGAGAGAGAGAATACAGGTTAAAGTCGATAGGTACGAGTGAAAAAAAAGTGAACGCTGTTAAGTGGATATATACACAAATAGGGGCAAATAGATTAATAGGTATACAGGTTCATTGATAGATAATAGAGATAACCACAGATATACAGACAAACACAGACAGGCATACACACATAGACCGTTACTTGATGTGGTCTAGTGGTGACGTATTGGGTTCACGATCTCACTGATAAGCGTTCGAACCCATTCTGGTGGAAGTGGGACAAGGATTCTGATTCAGGCTATTAGTTTTCACCTCAGATTCATGTCCCTTCACTGACATGGCGATGAAATATACCCCAATATTGTCGCATAATACTTGACGTGTTGGGAGGGGGGAGGGTCATCTGTTCTGTGTGTGGGTGGAGTGATGAATGTGTGAAATGGCCGAGCGTTCGTATGGTCCAGGGTGTGTGTGTGTGTGTGTGTGTGTGTGTGTGTGTGTGTGTGTGTGTGTGTGTGTGTGTGTGTGTGTGTGTGTGTGTGTGAGAGAGAGAGAGAGAGAGAGAGAGTGTGTTGCTTCATCCCTGAACCCCCTGACTCCCTCTCTCCCTCAGGTGAATGCAGGTCTAATTAGTCTAGATCACTGAGAATACCATCCCAACATTATTTGCCACGCCGGATCTTATTTGTACATTCGCACGCATTCCACACTGCATTTATATTTAGAGGTTATGACATAGCTCCATATCATCCCTTTCCAATTTCTTGCCTTAATTCCGTCTAGTTCCCATTCTCTGCAGATTTTCCTTCCTGACCTTCTCTGCTTGATTTGTTTTGCTTGTCCACTCCTCTTCCATCATTCCTCCCATTTCCTGCATTCAGCTCTTTTCCTCTCTTTTCTTCTTTCTCCCTCTTTTCTTCCTTCTTGCATTTTTTTTTTCCCCCACCTATTTCTGTTCTTCCCCTTCCCACTTCTCCTTTCTCTCAGCGTTCTTATTTCGTCCCCCGTCTTCTCTCCTTGATTTCCTCATTTCCTTTCCTTTCCTCTTCCTTCTTGCAACACTCTTTTCTTCATGTTTCTTACCTCCTTTCCCCTCCCCCCCTTCTCTCTCTCTCTCTCTCTCTCTCTCTCTCTCTCTCTCTCTCTCTCTCTCTCATCAGCTCAGTTCCTCCCATGTCTTTTAAAAACATCACGACATTTATATATAGGCGTTGCACCATCCATGTCATCATCAGCGGCGCATTTTGAAGGAAACTGTTAATAGACTCGCACCAGTAAGTCGTTGAGTAAACTAAGTGACATACTGGAAATAACATAAGCCTTAGCAAGGAGAGAAAAAGTCATAATTATAAATAATGTAAATGTGAAATTTTAGAGAATTAAGCTTGACCAAATTTGTTCATTGACTCTAACGGCAGTAATTTCTTCTCCCCCCCCCCCAGGGACCTGTTGCCATCATAAACCTCTTCACACAATGGACCTATTGCCCCACCAACCACCAACCCACATACCCACAGCCTCACCCAGGGTAGTCTGTCTCCTCTTGTGGTTTTATTACTGTATATAGTCGGCTTGTGTCCACCTGACAATAATCCCAAACTCCAGTTCTGTGGATGACAAAGTATGATCAGACTGGAAGATAAATTTAGCTAATAACCAAGGACACTTCTACCTCAGCTGAAGGTCATGTAATTTAAAGCTTCCGTCACAGTATTCTCAAGGATGAAAACAAGTTAGTTATACTCGTAGTGTACCGGATTTGAATCTTTGACGTAGGCCTATTGCATGTGTAAAATTTACCAGCTGAAGGTGGTACAGTTAATGAAACATGATGTTCGCATTCTCAGGCGAGTCTGGGATTGCTCTAGGAATTTAGGTGTATGGAACTAATATTTACTGCTTGGGTCACCAAATCTTTTAAAAGAGGCAAACTTTCCGTAATTCCTTTAATTCCTTTTCTAACACTTTTTTCAAGACACCCTTTTATATATATATATATATATATATATATATATATATATATATATATATATATATATATATATATATATATATATATATATATATATATATATATATATATATATATATTCCGGAGGTGACTGAGCGACTACTGAGGAGTTATTGGGGTGGGTGGTTAAAGAGTGACCTAGAACTTTGAAAATTAATTGACAGGGCTTGTTCCACAGGTAAGTGGTGTGTTGATATGTAAAGTTGCACAGTTAAAGGCGGCCTGGTGACTGGGGTATGGCGTCCAAATTCTGAAAATCAGTGGGCTGGGTCTTTACCGTACGCCAGTTATGTTTTTGATGTTGCAAAACGAAGGGTGGCCTGGACACCGGGATAGGGCGTTCTCAGGTTTTAAACCTACAGTACAGTGGGAGATGGAGGCATGCCACTAAAACCACAATTACCTCGACACTAACTGGGGAATACTGTATGAATATGGAAAAAAAAACGAATATTGAAGCGATTCAGTCCAGACAGTTAGTGGGGAATGTTTCTGCGATATTAATAAATGTATTTCCCTAACCAGCAGATACACAAATAAACCAATTAGCCTATGGTCAATAAAAGCAGTATAAATGAGTGGTTGGTGGGGGCGTCCAACATCCAGTCACTCCATGTAGTGCCGCCTTCAGGTTACTCTGCAGTGAGTGATAAGCAAGATAGCATCCTGCAACTCAGGAAACAATTTACTACATTGGTTGGTAACCATATAACCAAATGACACCAGGTCGACTAGTGGTCTAAGGCGCTTCAACCTGATGGAGCCTGTAAATGTTAACATCCGAGGGTATTGGGGCTTATTGCCCGAATAATGCCACTCACGGATGAGCAAGGCAGGTCACCATCGCCACAAATATAGGGATCGAGTACCTAACCCCGGCGCCCTTATGCTCCTGATGGGGCAAAAACAGACTGGTTGATAAACAGGTAGATATGTGGATAATTAGAACGATAGATGAGTAAGGCCTATACTGCATAAAAAGTGTTGTCAAGAGGTTTGTTGTGGTAGAATTGGCCATCAAGGAAATGTTAGCACTAAAGTTGAACGCTTTCACCATGAGGTGTCTTCCTTGGCTGGTTATATGGTTACCACCCAGCGTTGTAAATGGCTTCCTGGCGTATAGGAAACCATTAGGTTTGTCACTCAGTGTGAAACCACGTGAAAAGGAAAGAAGAGTAATAAAAAGTGAAAGGAAAGATGGGAGAATGGAAAAATGGAGAGCAGACACAGAAAAAGAATGATAAAAGTGAAGGAAGAGGTAGGCATCACTACATCAAGTGAGTGGATGATGGTCGCCACTATCTATCTATATATATATATATATATATATATATATATATATATATATATATATATATATACACACACACTCACATCCGTGTGTGTGTGTGTGTGTGTGCGTGTGTGTGTGTGTGTGTAAGCAAATATATTACACTCCCACAACCTGAAATATTGTACGTCCTTCCTTTTACCAAATGCTGTCTTCCGCACCCCAGGCTCTGTAGACCACGCCACCACCACTCCTATATTTACGGATTTCCTCTCTCCACACACGTGTACACTTCTTCATCATCGTCGTCATCCTTATTATATTATTATCATCCCATTGATAAAAGAGGTGCTTCTTTCATTAATTCTTACAATATAAGCTTCTCCACCATGATGACGTCATTTTAATATATTATTAGTGTATTATACTCCCCCGCTGTCCTGGTGATAAAGTTATCGCGTCACAGCAGGCTGTTGGTCATGTGCTACCGTTCGAGCCCAAGAGGTGACCGGATTTTTTTTTTTTTCCGGTGTGCAAAATGCCACCAGGGGCGCAGGCCGGCTCTCTATCCTTAATCCCTTCAGCCTGGTGACGTTTTATTTGTATTTATTCAGACTATGACGAGACGGTATTGTTCATGTTAAGAAGGATTTGTATCTGTGCAGGGATTAAGGAAGGCTTTATCTCATCTCTTCAGTTCGATAAGCCCCCTACTCCCAAGTTGACTAAAATCGTCTGGATTGGAAAAACAATAGTATAAGTAATTTCATGGCACTGAACGGGTTAAATGTTTCGGACTACGGTAGCCTATCCTCGGGCCCCTACGCTCTTAAGGGGTTATTATGGGATTGACAGATACTTTTTTTTTTTTTTTTGAACCTCTCGTACATGAGTTAAACTGGAGCCTTTTAGGGAAAAAAAAAATACATGCGTAGTATCGATTTTTATTCCATGTTTAATAAAAAAAAAATGTCCGTATGAGGAGCAGGCTTTGGTAAAGAAAGTCTGTGTGTGTGTGTGATAGAGAGAGAGAGGTTATGTAATAGGAGAAAGTAAAGATTAGAAGCCTACAAAAAATTGCCCTTTCATAGAACATTGAACATAGTTTGGAAAGGACGGCCTTTTGCTGGCTTCCATCCTTTGATTCTTTATTCCTTAAAAATGTCTGTTTCCCCATCTCTCTGTCTATACGCGAGAGTCTGTGTTGGTGTATCTGCGCGCGTGCGTGCGTGCGTGCGTGTGTTTGTGTGTGTGTGTGTGTGTGTGTGTGTGTGTGTGTGTGTGTGTGTGTGTGTGTGTGTGTGTGTATTTTGTACAACGAAGGCCTATATCAGTTATCTACACTGCATCTTATTGACTCAACTTCCTCCATCTCGGTCCGATATCTACGGTTGTCCATCCCCCCATCTGGTTTTGTGCACACACACATACATTTCTCTCTCTCTCTCTCTCTCTCTCTCTCTCTCTCTCTCTCGTACATTCGTATATCGAAATGTGATCTTGTGGTCTGTCAATGTTCATTTCTGTTTTGATAATTACTAGTAATATACTGGTTTATCTTCTGCTTCCGTTTATTCCCCTTAACCAAAAACCTCTTGGCACAGAATGTCTTTGAGTTCTTCTTAATGAGGTTAATTTAGGGCTGATTTTGAGTACTAATGCTGTAAAAATGGGTTCAGTATTCCACGTTAGCGGAGATACAGTTGCTGCTGACCTAACGGGTTTATTTTGAGGGGGACCATTTTCACCCAATAGGTCATCTGTATCTGTAGCTCGGTATCGGCTGCGAGTTTTTACCCACGTTGAAATTTTTGAAAACGTAAAATTATCTTTAACCTCCTGAAGTTTCTAAAAATTCTGGCGGGTCACCTTAAATTTACTACCTGTAGGGATGGAGACGGATTGGTGTGGGGAGAGGCGTGATGAGGTTGGGTGGGGTGGACTGGAGGTATGGTGGGGTTGGGTGGGGTGGGCTGGAGGTATGGTGGGGTTGGGTGGGGTGGACTGGAGGTTGGGTGGGGTTGGGTGGGGTTGGCTGGAGGTATGGTGGGGTTGGGTGGGGTGGGTTGGAGGCTTGGCGGGGTTGGGCTGAGGTGAAGTGAGGTGGTTGTGTTGGTGGCAGGGTCAGCAGTGAGATCAGTGGAAGGGGTGGCAATGGTGCGGCAGAGATAACATAGGCAGGCACCAGACACACACACACACACACACACACACACACACTTCTTACTTTTTCATACCATCCCCTCCTCTCTCTCTCTCTCTCTCTCTTTCTCTCTCTCTCTCATTTTCTCACACGTCCCTTACTCCTTCCACATCACCTCCATCACACACACACACACGTAGAGATCGCCCTGGAGGACTTGTCATAATTACATACCAGGAGTGACCCTCTCCTTTGATGGTAGTTGTTTGTGTGTGTGTGTGTGTGTGTGGAAAGAGAGAGAGAAAAAAAAAATGGATACCTGGTAGGGGAAAGGGAAATAGTGGGGCCCAAATGAGAGAAAGAAGTATTGAGAATGATGAGACGGAAAATTATTTGTGTGTGTGTGTGTGTGTGTGTGTGTGTGTGTGTGTGTGTGTGTGTGTGTGTGTGTGTGTGTGTGTGTGTGTGTGTGTGTGTGTGTGTGTGTGTGTGTGTGTGTGTGAGAGAGAGAGAGAGAGAGAGACTTAACCTCCACAACTCCTGACAAACAACTCACTTTGCCATTAATTAAACTGAACTAAATCACTTCATCCCTTTATCCCTCTTAAATGTAATAATGTTCCGGGGACTAATGTCGTGGCCTTAGGAGGCTCCCTAATCTTTCAGTTACTCTTGACCCGGTGACTCTCTCTCTCTCTCTCTCTCTCTCTCTCTCTCTCTCTCTCTCTCTCTCTCTCTCTACTGTTTGATGAATATTGTCATTTTAGGAGAGCCCCCTAGTAGTGAAAGGGGGTTAATGAAGGGTAGATCTAACCTCTTCAGTTCGTCGAGTCTCTCCGAAGCTACGTAAAAGAGAGAGAGAGGCATTGGTCTGTCGAGGGTAATTCTCCATGTGGCACGTTAGGCCATTCAGTACGGTGACGCCTTTTAACAATTCCTGCTGCCGGTACGTATTTCCTTATCTATTCTTGTTACCACCTGACGGTTTTTTAACTCTTGGACAGTCCTCTGGTAGTGAAGGGGTTAAGTGTATGGTGGTCTAGAAGCCTTAATAGTACGACTGTCATTTAAGAAGAAATCAGCTTGGCCCTTTATGACAGACAACGCTTCCATTGTCTAGTGAGTCACATCGCCACTAGCGACAAAAGTATCGTTCATTATCGTCATTACAGCAGCAGCATCATTACTGTCCTAGTTATCGTTATTTATGCCAGCAGTCATTATCAATCACTGGTTATCCTCATTCATAATCATCACCATATTTATCAGAGTTCCACCATTTTTCATCATCCTTAACAACATGCTTCTTCCTTAACCTTACGTGGTCTTGATAAAATCAGTCTTGAAATCATAAAAACATAAAACAGTTATGTAAGACGGTCTAGAAATTCAGATCTGTTGTGTGGCCAATCAAATATTTGTAAACAGTATTTTTTTTTCCTCAAAGCCACTCGAAGCACATGGCTATTTTCTGAACGACTCTTGTAGGACGAAGGCAAATTGACTGGTTGCTATTTTTGTAACTGGTATTGCTACTGGAGAAGAGGAGTATGGAGTCAAGAGTGTTGGGGTATTAGTGCTGACGGCCTTGAAGCGGGATAAATTAGTAGATTGGTAGCCAGTATAAGATAGAGTTGTTATATACGTCCCAGGACTGAGTGGCGTACAGAGTTCACTGGTCGTAGTCATAATCATCATCATCATCATCATCATAATTCTGGTCACTCCCTCCTCCTCCTCCTCCTCGAACGTTTTGGTGTATATAGTATCCAGAAACAGGAAAAGGACGGTATCAAAGTATATAAGTACCGATATATAATGATAAATATATGACAGTGATTGATATAGTGTGTCAGTGTGGATGCATGGGTTAGTATTGTGATAACCCGTGTACCTAAGTTAGGGTTATAGGAAAGTGATAGTGATTATTGCCGTCTGTGATAACGATGAAAACAATATGCATGGATAATAATGATAATAATAATAATAATAATAATAATAATAATAGTTAATAATAATAATAATAATAATAATAATAATAATAATAGCAGAATATATAAAAACAGAGAAGTTTGACCGTCTGGTGTCTCGGTTTTGCCCAGCCAGTGACGCATTCAGTTAAAAAAAGGTGAGAAATACCGGATATAATTAGAACAAGATCCCTCGATAACTTTCTGTAGGTTAAAGAGTCAGTTTTTACGCTTTTGTATAATTTGTCGACCTATTCTTTTCTGTTTTTTAAATGGCAAGGGATTGGTTTAGTCGAAATAATAGCGCGTGACGAAATCCCCAAATGTCAGTATAAACATTGTGAGGGGACGGATTTAGATTATACCTGATATCGCGTCCTTTTAAAGCTTGTCTTCTGTCTCTGTCTGTCTGTCTGTCTCTCTCTCTCTCTCTCTCTCTCTCTCTCTCTCTCTCTCTCTCTCTCTCTCTCTCTCTCTCTCTCTCTCTCTCTCTCTCCCGTTCGTTCCATGTCCCGTCCTTTCCTTTCATCATCCCACTCGCCCTAATCTCCATTTCTTCCCCCCCCCTCTCTCTCTCTCTCTCTCTCACACACACACACACACACACACACACACACACACAAAGGTAAACCCACTTGTATCACACTAACTCACTGATGACTTAATGACATATTACAGGGTGACAGGTGAATGAGAGAGAGAGAGAGAGAGAGAGAGAGAGAGAGAGGATGTAAAAAACGGGATAGAAGGGAGTAGTAGAAGCGAAGTTAGAGATAAGGAGTGGGAAGAATTGAGGGATAAGAAAAAAAAGGAAACGAAAGTAACAGGGGGGAAATTGAGAAAAATGATGGGGGAAGGAAAGTGAGATAAAACAAAAAAATACTGAGAGGGAGAAAGTCAAGAAAGCGTAGAGAGAGAGAGTTGAAGAATTAAATTGTGCTGGACAGGCAGACGAACAGAGAAACATGAAAAATCTCCAAGGAAGCGAGAAAAGCCCACAGGCAGTCCCTTACTAATGAAGACATTGCCAAGGCACCAGGATTACCAAGATGGCGTGACCCCTCCCTCACAATTTTACCCCAGTGGCTCTAATCTAGTCTCTCCTCCTTGTACCCACACGATGGCGACGTAATGGCCGGTGCTTGGACACGATTTAGGGTTATCTTCCACACTAACATTCTCTGCTTCCCCACCTCACTCACACCCACGCCGTCTGTGCGATTTATATCTTCCAATGCCCCTCACCTCCCCCACCTTAACGTATTTTTTTTTTCCTTCCCATCTTGTTAAAAACAGTGACCCTTGCGTAGCTAAGGAGCCATGTTTATTTTGTTCTGACAAACACCATACGATATTGTTTTACTAAAGAGAGGCCGACTGACATATTGGTAGTTCGGTGCGCCCACCATCAACAAACATTGCATACTGATGGACAAGCCGGATGGTTTCTCGTACTCCAGGAAGCCATTTATCTTACAAGGTGCAAACCATTTATCAAACAAATGGTCTCCTGGTGGTCTAGTAGGTAAAGGCGCTTTAACTGTGTGTGACCCATCAGGGTTCAGTTCAAGTGTACGTCGAGGTTTATTACATAATGCTGGCCAGGGATTAGTGACTTGTCACTCCGCCCCTCTCCCCTCGCTCTCACTAACCTTCTTTCTCCCACCACATCAAATAAAAAAAAAAATCCGTTCCTTCCCCTCGTCTTCCCCACCCCATACAACAAGCCTCCTGTACATTTTTCCCCCATCCCTTTCCATTTACCCAGTTTCCGTATTCCATCCCCCTCCCTCCTTCCCATCCTCTTTCAGTTCTAACTCGGTGGTATTTTTCTTCGTTTCTTTAACTCCGTTAGTTTATTCTGATACTGACGATTATATGAAACTTTGGGGAGACCTCTTAGGATACATGAAGGCTGTCTCAATTTTTCCAGTATGAAGGAGAATACCGTCAGGAGGCAGCAAGGGTAAAGTGATGGAGGCCTCATCTTAGTGTAAAAGATAATTTAACATCATTCCTTCTTACGTTTCCCTCCCTCTTAGCACTCCGCGCCCCTTCCTGCCTCCCCTCCAGTGCTGTTATTCCTTTCCTACCCTACCCCTCCCGTCTCCCCTCTTTCCTCCCTCCATCACCACCTCTTTCTCGCTCCCTCCATTCCCCTCTTCTCTCCCTCTTTCAACACCTTTCTCCTATCCCCCTCCTTCCTCTCCCCTCTTCCCACCCTCCATCAACATTTTCTGTTTTCCCTTCCCCTCCTCTCCCTCTTTCCTTCCCCCATCACCCCCTTATCTGTCTCCCCCTCCCCTCGTCCCTCCTCCCCAGTTGTATCCCTCTCCAGTTCAGTATTTTCTATTCCTCTCCTCTCCTCTCCTTCCCTCTCTTTGTCCTCTTCCCCCTCAAACCAGGTGGCTCCCCCACCTCTGCCCCAACAGTGTTCTCTCCCACACTCCCCTCTTAGCTTCCGTCCTCCAACACTTGTTCTCTCTCTCTCTCTCTCTCTCTCTCTCTCTCTCACACACACACACACACACACACACACACACACACACACACACAGAGTCAGTCACGGAATTTTAAGGGCATGCTGAGGTAAAGTTGCGGCTTCGTGGTGTCAATTTTCGAGGCTTTGTGGTTAAGACGTATTTTCTCTTCTTCAGCCAGAGTTATGGCAGTTATTTTAGGCAGTTGTGTGAGTATTTGGGGTGGATCCTGCTGACCCTCGTATCCTCGGCTATTCTCGGCAAGGTCCGGCCTTGTTTCACCTGGTTGTGTCCTCGTTCTGAGTTTGCTTTTTAAAGATATGAACATTTTCGTGCGGTTTTAGAGATTCTAGCATATTTCTCCAGTAAACTCTGGATGTAACGACACTGTTTATAACAGACCGTGACTTTAATGGGCACTCCAACCTTTTTTGGACTGCCGGTACGTTTTACTAAATACGGACTCGAGTCTGTTATAGCCTACTATAGTT
>NC_137060.1:29328598-29483598 GCF_032717465.1 Coenobita brevimanus | reverse complement strand
CACATTTTGACCAAAAAAACGCCGCTCCTGGCGCCCGGCATAGGATCGTTGAATTTTTTGCCCACAGGTACAACTAAAGTATTTCGGACTTGCGTTCGGACAACTTGGGTTCCATTCCCGAAGCTGCAAATAACGCGATCAGTTGGTTAGCTGCAAAAAATCCAAGTGACAACGTTACACTAGAACAGCACATAACCGCGAGATCCCTCCGCTGGAGCAAGTGCGAGGGGTCCGAATGGCCCACGAGCACTTGTCAGTATTCTATAGCACTACCGTACCGGGTATGTTGTTACTGATGTATTAAGAAAATAATATTATAAAGCACTTACTTTTGTTATATTCTCTGAGATGCATTATCTTAAGAAGCACTGGTAATTAGTCGTGGTGACAGTACGATTTAACTCACGTCTCAACATGCGTTTGCAGTCAGTAACAACTCATAACCATACAACAACTGATAGATAACATCCTCAAACTGCCAGACATTTGTACATGTGAATGGTAGGGTAAATATAACCAAAATCCTCTCAGCAAACGTCTCCACACTAACATCTTCCTCTTCAACATCACCCCGCCCCGCCCCGCCCCGCCCCATTTCATGACAACCCAGCCAGCCTCCATGATTGAGGGGTGGCCAGTTCTGGAGACTTATATAGCCACCTAACCTTTCAACACCCTGCAATTTTTGGTATTGGCGTTTATATCTAGTTGGTGCGGTGTGTGGCCTCTCGGTGGAGTGAGTGGGTGGAAGAGTACCGTGGCGCAAATGACGAGAGAGAGAGGGGGGGGAGACACTGAAGCATTGCTGGAAGAAACGGTAACGGTTGAAAAAGAGAAGTATCTTTTTGCCGAGAGCAGTTACCCCCCAGTCTACATTGTAATACTTAACCCCTTCAGTACGATGACGACCCACTCAGTACGATTGTTTAGACGATTTTCTTCAGTTTGGAAGACATTCGATCTGGAAGGGTTAGATACAGCCTTCAAAATCAGCGTCACTACCACCACGCGTTCCTAAGATAAATTAAAGCATCTGATATTAACTGGAATAAAATGTCAGAAGCAGATGTCCCCCTGAGAGGGATTAAGTTGTGTTTAGCTTAAAGAGATAAGTTAACAATTCTTTACCGTGGTCATAATAAGATGAATATAGTCGTTTGGCGCTATATAAAGTAGAGAATACCCAAGTGATGGCTAGTCTTGCAAAGGATTCTAAAAAACAACTTGGTCTGAACTGGGTTAAGTGGTGAATAAATGGAAGAGTTGAAGATAACTGGAGAGATTGTTGGCACTGGTTAGTATTGGTAACTTTTGTAATAATATTTTTTAGCTGTAGTATTATTTATTTTTTGTTGCTTATTTATTTAAATAATTCTGTAGCCTTTTTCCTTACATGGGATGTCGTGGGGAAAAGTGTTGTAAATTCTCCTGCTGTCCACTGCCACCCGCAACATTTGGGTGGCGGTGGACAGCGGGAGAGAGCATCTCTACTCACTCACATTCATAAGCTCAACTCAAGTATTATAGAAGCGTATTCTGAGTGGCTTTAGAAATTTCGTAACACTTCTTCGTCAGTGATTTATTGTTCACACTAGTTTTTGCATGTTACTAATGCAGTGTTGACATAAAGATACAAGTAACACAGAAGACAATGTTAAGGTGAGGTATTGTAAAAATATATATATAAATAAATCGGTAAGGAAGACGTGCTGCAAAACATCATAGTCTCATATACCGCCAAGAATACGACCCATAAACTCTGAATGTGAGACAGTTTTAATCCCGGGTTCGGTATCATGAGGTGACCATGAGATCTGTGGGCAAGTCTTCCTCCCTGCCTTTTCAAACCTCGAACTGGAGGAAGGTTAAAACAGCGAAATAGATGACCTGTCCTAATAACCCTCATTAGGTCGGTAGGCATTAATTCTAAGCCATACACTCGGCGTTAACCCTTTCAACCTGTGGAGTTTTTCATATTATTTACCGTGTTTATTTCATGTTCGTGCAATTTCTGAACTGTTGTATTTAGCCTAAGAGAGACTTCGAAAGTCTGCTTTATTTAACCGTTTTTCTACTAGGCTGCTCACATAATTAAATCAAAATAATCTGGTAATAGCAGGAATAGAAAGGAATAGAATATAAATGACTTTCATCGTGCTGAATATGTTGTTTCCTTTATTAGGATCCGTTGATTAAACTGCAGTTTATCTCCGTCGCGTCGCTTTTCTCTTTAACACTGTAGGTAACTAATCGTGCCACCTTGTGCCACATCATTCTAGTTTGTCATGTTCCATACACACCCTTAACCCTTTTGTTTCTCTCTCCTGAGCTGAATTAAATCGCTGGGGGTAGGAGGGATAAAATTAAATTATTCATACTGAAGGGATCAGTGAGTTACATACTGTAGTTCTGATCAA
Organism: Coenobita brevimanus; assembly: GCF_032717465.1. Lineage (NCBI taxonomy): Eukaryota > Metazoa > Arthropoda > Malacostraca > Decapoda > Coenobitidae > Coenobita > Coenobita brevimanus. Next base: position 29,481,181 of record NC_137060.1, on the reverse strand, counting down.
TAAGGCTAGACCTCAAAAGAAGTTCGTTGCTACATGTCTACTCTTTCGTAACACCACCTCCATCCACAGTTTTGTAACACTTTCACTCCGGTAACGCATCATTCAGTTTAACCAAGCTACCAGTACACCATATTGTTTAATGATTCTCCTCAACTGTACGAAATGTCTCAAAAGCCGAACAGAATGGTTTGAAGACTGTAAGAGATAATACGTCATCGTAGTGAAGAGACTAGCACTGCTATCCTTTGCGTAAGCCTCCACCATTTGTCATAACATTTCCTTCCATTTTTTTTTTTAAATTTCGTAGCAGTTTCTTCTACCCAGCTTACTTTCCTCCATTCCTTTTCGTAACCACACTTCATTCAACTCATTCTCGTGACCACTTTTTCACAACAACACTTCTTTCTGCCCATTATCGTGACAACGCTTCCTGCCACCTTTTACCATGCAACATTCGTTCTGCCCTTTTTCGTAACCACACTTCATTTCACCATTTTGTAACCATTTTTCTTTTTCATAACCCACTTCATTAAACCTCTATATGGAAACAGCGCGTCCTTCTGCCTTTTTTCGTACAACACTTCATTCTGCTCTTTCGTAACCACAGTCCATTCCACTTTTTCGTAAGCACATTCGTAGCAGCACTTCTTTCCACCCATCTTCACAACAGCGCTTCCTTCCACGTTCTTCCGTTCAACACTATCACCCTTTTTCGTTCCTACGCATTTTAGGGTTCGTGTCTCTCACCCGTACCGCACATTTGGCACCACATTGCATTCATTCATACGTACAGTCTTCGCCGCAACAGACACTGATCTCCTTACGTGACACAAAAATGAAATAGGGAAGAGAAGGAAGGGATGAATTTGAATAGGAGGAGGAGGAGGAGGGAGCAGAGAGGAGGAGGGGGGGGAAAGAAGCTATAATGGAGAAAACAAGAGGAAGGAGCAAAGAAGAGAGAAAGGAAGGTATACAGCAATGTAGAGAAGGGGGAGAGAAAACGGAGAAGGAAAAAGAGACGAAAGAGGAGAAAGAAAGGAAGAAGTACAACGAAGACTCAGAAGGACAAGGAAAGGGTGAAGGAAATGTGTGTGTGTGTGTGTGTGTGTGTGTGTGTGTGTGTGTGTGTGTGTGTGTAAGATCCCGAAAATCGTGCTCACAAGATTAACCACCACAAGCTCTCAAGGACCATGCAGCGTCAACGCAGGGCATATAATTACAGGTATAAGTATATGGAAGGGAATGACGGTACTCCATCTTGTCCCGGGTGGAGGAGGGGGTAAGGGGGCGCTTCTTAGAGAGGAGGGGGAGGGAGGAATGTGAGGGCGGAGGGTTAATCTACTACAAGGTTGATAGATAGATGGGAAGGAGGAGGAAAGGAAGGGAAGGAGTTTAAGGAAGAAAAAGGAAGAAGGGAGGACGTTTTGTGTTGGGAAGGAAAATGGGTGGAAAGGAAGGAAGGGAGCTGTATCAGAAGGAGGGAGGAAGATTAAGGGGGGGGGGAGAAGGAGGATAGAATATGGAGAAGGAGAAGGGGGTGGTAATAGGGGAGAGAGAGAGAGAGAGAGAGAGAGAGAGAGAGTTGTGTGGGTGGGTGGGGGTTGTAAGGAAAAATGTTTGGGGTGGGGCTGTTCCAGGAAGGGGGAGGGGGCGTGAGGCTTCAATAGGGTGTACATAAATAGATTTAGGTTCCCGTGCATCAAAGTTAGGTCATACGGGGGGGGGGGAAGGGTTATAAGGGGAGATAGTAGAGGAAGTAATTGTGATGGAAGTAGTAGTTTTTGTTGTTGTATAGGTGGTGGTAGTGGTGAGAGTGGGGGTGGTAATGTTGAAAATGTGTGCCAAAGTAATGCTTCAGTTACAACCACTACTGTGTGTGTGTGTGTGTGTGTGTGTGTGTGTGTGTGTGTGTGTGTGTGTGTGTGTGTGTTTTGAAATTTCTCAGTACATGAGCCGTCCACATGATGTGCCATAATATTTGTTATTTTATTTCTTTATTTGTTTTTGTAACAGCCTAACACCTTACGATTTTCTTTAGCACAGAAGTAACCTTTCGATTAGAAGCTTGAACAGATATGTGACTCGACCTTTAATGATATCAATTATTTACGAACCATTTTTATATGGGTTTTTGTGTGAGAGAAGTATTTTAGTTGGGTAACGTCAGACCCACGAATGTTTATTTCGGCTGACGTCATAATTAAGAATGTTATTGTCGCTGCTGGCAGAATTAAGAATATTAGGCTATTTTGGTTGGCGTCAGACTTACGAATCTTGTTTTGGCTGACGTCAAACTTTCGATTCTTATTTTAGTTGGCGTCAGACCTTACGAACTTTGTTTTGGTTAACTTTACGAACTTTGTTTTGGTTAATGTCACACCAGTGTTTTGTTTTGGGTGACGTAAGACTTCCGAATCTTCCTACGGATGACGTCATACTTGAGGAATAGGTTAGGGTAACGTCAGACTTCTGAATCATAGTATGGTAGCGTCAGACTCAGTAATCTTAGTTTGGTTGACGTCAGACTCCAGAATTTTGTTTGGACTAACGTTTGACTGAATATTATTTTGGGTAATGTCAGAGTTTATACTTTTGTTGTGGGTAATTTCACACCAACTGATTATCGTAAATACCAGACGTCAAATTTATAATTTGGTCAGTGTCATACCTAATAATTTGTCATGGTTTGCAAGAGGTAATTCTGTTAAACAGGGAAGCTATTACCAGTGAATGGGTTAAATCCTGTATCAGGTGCTAATATACTGTTTACTAAAATTTGGAAGTTTCAGCAGTATTAAAAGTGTTCGATTGTGATAAATTATACGTGTTTGGAAGCAGTTTATACATTTTGTGTGTGGGTGTGTATATGTATATATATACAAAATGTATAAACTGTGGTACAGTGGTTGAGTGTGCGTTTCGTACACGGGGGAATCAGGGTTCGCGCCCCACCAGGGTAATAAACTTTGGGAGTGTTCACCCGGCCACGTACTGCATTGGCAGACATAAGGGGTGCTGTGGTTGAACCAGTGTCGCTTACTATAAAGTATGCTTGCACCCCGTCGGCTTGCGTGGGCCGATTACACTTGGTTCACAGACTACACACACATCCATAGCCACTCCAACACTACAATTACACTTACAAGCACTTCTCACCCTACATACAATCTCTACCAGACAGCCTAAGCCACCTGATTTAGATATATTGGCTGTATCGTCCTGACTTCGGTTGGGATAGGCCGGTCCTGCAGTGGATACTCAAACGGCTGATGATATATATATATATATATATATATATATATGTAAACCGTATACCTACTGCATATATATGTTTGTGTGTGTGAGGGTTGGTGTGGGTGTGGATGTGTGTACAGTAGGTACACATCATCATCATCGTCCTCGTCATCATCATCATCATCATTTTTAGTATTTTTATTAATATTTATTTATCAATCAATTTTTTATTATAATTATTATTATATTTCTATTTTACTTTTCAGATTGTCTAAGGTAAGTGTGCAAATGAAGTGAACAGTGAAGGACCGCGTGATGAAGCGTAAGTACCTGCCTTATCACATGTTAACGAGAAATTATTATGACAGGAGGATGAAAAGTCAGAAGTGAGAGCAGGAGCATTGGGTCTGTTAAGGACTGTATGTTGGTTGCTTGGAGTGGAGAGCACAAGAGATGCTGAGATTCGTGTGGAATGTGGAGTGGAAAAGTTTAGTCAAGGAACAGAGGATATTGTGTATGAGTGTTTGCTTAAATGGTATGCCTCTAGAGACTGGATAATATGAGGCTGGTGAAAAGGATATATGAAAAGTGGAAGAGGCATGGATAGTCAAAAACATAGCTTGATACTGTAAGTGGATGTGTAACGAAGCGATGTAGGAACGTTGAAAAAGGAAAAGAATTAAGTAATGTATGTATGTAGGTGCACGTGATAGCTACCCCCTTTTTTTTTCTCGGTAGACTGGCCGACGAAATGAAAGCCTCACGCCTAGCCTTAAAACAATAAGAGACTCCAACTTTATATTTATATGTCTTTTATACTAACTTGGTCCTAATTTTCGTCATTTTGTAGCATATTTCACATAGCTCACTGGCAGAAAAAAGGCCGATTCTTTACATTCATTCCATAGCCCATCTTCATGACTGGCATAGCACTTTTAGCATTAATCTAGTATTACAATTTAGTACTCAAGATGGAGGGATGGAAATTTTTAGGCCAAGTTAGAGTAAAAGCAGTAGGTGTAGCTCATTTAAGTGGCTGGAGAACTGAGAAGGTTGTAATGGTAAGTGATTGAATGTATTGCTTGGTTCACAAAACTTTCTTTTTCTCCTTACGGTATATTTTGGAGATCGTACCACACCACTGTTAAATAATGTGTAGGTAGGTTGTTATTATTATTATTATCATTATTATTATTATTATTATTATTATTATTATTGTTGTTGTTGTTGTTGTTGTTGTTGTTGCTGTTCTTGTTTTTGTTATTGTTATTGTTTTCCATATTGTTACCCATCCATAGTCATAGCCTTACTTCTTAGGTGTGTGGTGGGAGATACTGTGAAAACTTTCCAGATCCCTGTGGGAAGTTATCTTGCTTTTGTCAGTCTTATTATTATTATTATTCTAGGGAATATCTAAATCGCTGCCATTCGCCTACCATTTGAGCTACAGCCTTCATTCTTTGCCATATTATAGTACTGGTTGGCCGCTTCATCTGACCAAATATCCTCCTGGTCTGACCACCGGAACTCCGATAGGATCAGGATAAAAAAGTGGCCCTAAAGCTCAAAAGTCACTAAGAGGGCTGAAATTGATATGGCATATACCTGGGACATGGCGTGAATGCAGTACTTAATATAGTACAGATCGGATCATTAGTCCCTGAGTTCGCTGATGGCCCCAGTTTTGTGACTACTAAGTCATTTGATTTTACATAAAAGAACAAAGCCAGAGCCACCCAACTTGGTGGATTTATAGATCTTGATGACCAACGGTCACATGCAGATCAGTGACCTTGACCTAAAGGTCGTTTTACTGCTCGGCTTCTAGTGGGGCTACGGGGCTAGGCAGTGGCTGTGGAAGGTTTTTATTAAAAAAGTCCATGAACAGTTTCACGGAATTCTAATTATTATTATTCATACCATCCTCTTGCCCTGATTTCCCTCCTCCGGTGTACCTCACCCTCCATTCTTAATTAGATCGCTCCTCGCCAATCAATGTTTAGTTCCCGCACCTCCTCTTCCTCCTTCATCCTCACCTCACGTCCCTATTTTTAGAGGTCGTGTTCTTTGTCCGAGAGGGGGAAGGGGGAGGGGGTGGGTAGGATGGGAAGTGGGAGGGGGAGCGGGTGTTTTTTTTCCTATCAGGCTCGTATATAGGCTTCACTTTCGCTGTATTGACCAGTACTGTGGTTAATTATAGCTGTAAAAAGTACTAAAGAAAAATACGGTAAATAATGGTGAATACGCTAGACTACGAAGTGAAAATAAGTTTTAGACGTAAGATAAAAATAAAAGTGGCGTATTTAACTCGATTTTGTACATGTAATTGAATATGTAGAAATTAATGCTCATGGTTATGAAGGAAAATATATTTTGTTCTTGGTTAATTGCAGTAAAATAATACTGTATAGAATTTTATGGAGTGTTTGTTGCATACTAACGTACTTTTTTTATATTCTTGTTACCCTTAAACGATGACCTTCAGCATGGGAGAAATTTTCCAAGCAGGTGGGGTAAGTTATACGCTTCAAAAAAAAAAAAAAAATCTGGTAAACTAAAAAAAAAAAAAAAAGAAGAAGATCTGTATGTAATAAGAAGAAAGCAAGAAATTGGTAATTGAATTAAATGAGTTATTACTTAAGGATATAAAGTGGATTTGCGATTTGGACTTTTAATAATGAAGGGAGATCTGCAACGTATGATTTTGTAATTATAAACGTACCGACAGATGAAAGTACAGGTCGCACTTTGCTCTTCTGCTGCCATACATGTCAAAGAAAAGGGGGATGGGCGAGGAAAATACATTATAAAAAAAATCAACCGCTCGAGTCCCTGAGATCATTAACCTCTTCAGTGGGGTGACGCATGTTTAATTCTTGGTAAGTCCAGACGATTTTATTCATCTAGGGGGAGGATGGGCATGTCCGTCTCTTCACCCTTTACCTGTTCAATCGACACAGTACCTTATAGGCTTACCGATTTCCAGATTGTAGTCGCGTCATTGTCACCTGAGAGGAAATGAAGAGCACGGCTTGCTATTTGGTCCGTGTGAATATATCCGGCAGTAATTTTTTGCTGGAATAAATATGAGGCAGTTTACTATCCTCTATCAATTGCTGCAAGTGCCTGTGTGTCCGTGGTTCCGAAATAGTTCACATGTGAGATGAGATAGACTGGCAAAGTGAGTGTGACGGTAAGAGAGAAGTGTAGAAACAGACGCAGTGTGATGAAAAGGGATGGCCAAGGTGTATTAACCCCTAGGCCCATATTCTTGTCGGTTAAGGAAGCCCCCTCACACCTTTTGCTATGCGATTTATTTTGCTTATTACGCCTTACTGTCCTGTGTTATATAAATCCTTCAGACATGGCCTGCTCTGCCTAAATAGGGTCCAAAATGATATCAGTCAGCCATATCCAAAAACAAACTAGTGAGGAAGAGATGCTAGGGAGCCCCCTTACCCGATGAGACCACGGACCCTTGAATCCCAGGACGTTCAGGGTGGCCCGTAAATAACGCTTCACTAGAAACTCACGTGGCGGCATCTCATGTTTTGTGGGGACGGCTCAGTCGGCTAGTGTGGGCGTGGTTGCGGCAGTGGGAGTGGGAAATAAGTGAATGCAGGGTATACTGAAAATATTGACTGAGCCGGCCCCGCAACACACGAGACACATCCCAGTGGAGTGGAAGTGGAGCGTTATATATGGACCACATTATATATATTTTTACCTAGTGTTTGCTACCTGCGGACACTTTTGTTCATTTTGGAGAAGCTGTTTGTCGTGGCGGGGATTACAAAATGTCTCCATTAACACCTGCATAGCCTGGTTTCGCTCTCTTGGCTGAATAAAATCGTCTGAAAGTAGCACGAATAAATGATGCGTCATCGGACTGAAGGGGTTTAAATATCATCATGGCCATGTTGAGCGACTGTGTGATGAGATTTATAAAGGGGTAATAAAGGTTTGTACTGGAGATGGTGAACAGAAAGTTGGAAGGTCACTTTTTAAGCAATAAAAGAACGAAATACACCAGCTAAACTATTAAAAAAAAAAACTGAGCATAAGAAAGCCAAAGGCAAGATGTGAGAGAGAGAGAGAGGGGAGGGGGGAGAGAAGGCTTTAGCATCTGTGAGGGTGGGAGCTGCGTATGAAGCAGAATTTAGTCTTGTGCGGAATAGAGCAACCTGGAATGAAGTGGTATATATGAGACGGCTCGCTGCCTGGCATCTGTATTCAAGGAAGAGGTGAAGCGATCAGGGTAAACCATAGAGCAGTCAGTCTGACCTGATTGGGTTAGGGTCTGCCTTGCTTTATCGTACTCCATGAAAATACGACACCTGAGAAAGAAAAGATTAAGAGAATGGGGTTGCTTTGTCATGCTTTCGGTTGTCGTGGTACTAAAACGGGTACCAATGAACACAAAATTTAAATTAAAGAATAGTTATTACTGTGTTTGGATGTCCAGTGTGCATATAAAATACTCTTTTGTTGTACTCACTCCTGGTGGAAAAGAGAAATGCACAGACAATATTTATGTGTGGCTATTAACCCATTTGCTGATAGGTTTCCATCAGCTAAATGGATATATGTTTTTTCGGTTTCAGATCGAGTAAAATTGTGCCAGCGCGTTTATGGTTTGGAGTTTCCCACTTTACTTCCAGGACGTGGGCGGTATTTCGTATTTTATTCTTGCTTTCCTCAGACGATTTTATTTAGCACTGGAAAGAAATCATATTATACGGATATGATATGGCCATCAGTATCGTCTTGACTATTAGAGAGCTACCCTGTGCTCAATAAAAATTTCTCATGGTAGGCAGAAAATTGTATTTAAAAAAAATATCGTAAGCAGGGTTAACTTTTTTTTTTTTACTGAAATTTTCCTCAACTGAAGGAACTCATGCAAAATAAACGGGAAAAACATTACATTATCATCCATGTCTACAACTTAAGGAAATAATATATAAATATACGAGTGTACTGAACACAATTTACCGTAAACCGTGAACAATGTGCACGAGTGAATATATAGTAAAGACCCTTAAATCAGGTTATATGTTTTTCAGTTTATTCTTGTTGCCACCAGCAATTTTATCCTGCTAAGGACAGAGACTTTTCGGGGTTTGGGGAATTAGAGATAGCCTTCAACACTCCTAGCCTGGGGAGATCTTTTTCATTTTGCTTTTGCCATCATCTGCCGATTTTGGACAGACTTATTAGAACTGGAAAGGTTAGAGTATTGCTTAACCCCCTCAAAGCCAGAAACCTTCCCTGGCGAATAAAACAGTTACCAGTAAGAGTAAATAACAGAGGACGTTAGCCGGATTCAGGCATTACCCTCGTCGCTGCTTGAGGCCTTCCTAACCTCAGTAACATTGTTTAACAGAAACAAGATTAAAATTAAGGAGGTGTAATCAGATTGAACGAGTTGAATGAAATTTATAAAAACAAAAATCTAACCAGCAAGAAAAAAAATAAGAAGGCTTCATTGGATGGAAGAGTTTAACTAAGGTGTAAGTATGTAAAAATTTATAAGAAGAGAGAGAAAAAAAAAATCGCCAGAATATTGAAAGGGTTAACTGAAATACGTAATAATAAAAAGAACATCAAGAATAAAATTAAAAAGGTGTAATAGGACTGAAATGGTTAACTGAAATATTAAAATGTTACCGGATGGAAGAGAATAATGAAAATATAAAAAGTAGATATTTTCCATTAATGCTGGAAAGTTAAATTAAAGTGGAGCAATATTGTATTAGCGATAGTGGGTGTATCGGTCATCTGTTATCTGGGCAAATTATGCGCTTCACAAAGAGTCTGTTTAAGGTTATCGGGTTGAAATGGGATTATAGAGATATTGAGAATGTGAAAGCGAAAATACAATAGCAGACAGTACGAGAGAGAGAGGGGGGGGGGTTCGCAGCATTTTTTGTAAAGGGAGGCAAAATAAATTATACATGTATGTGCGGTTATATCAAAATACACACACTCCCAATAGGCATATATACTTACATGCGTTACATGACTTACATCAAGTGCATAGTGACAATGCATGAATCGACTCAAATCACTCAGTCATCCCTGAAGAAGAACTGAAGTCGTCGAATTCCAAGAGGGGCAACTGTCCCCCCATGTCCCCCCTCCGGACGCCCATGGAGGGAGAGAGAGAGGCAGACAGACAGAAAAAAATGTTCCATTTATCGACTTTGAAATGGATTAATCTCGTCGATATATCACTATCTTAATTTTTCCGCTACAATATTTTTAACTTACATTTTTGTTGTATTTCTCTCTCTCTCTCTCTCTCTCTCTCTCTCTCTCTCTCTCTCTCAGAATGAACAGAACTCAGGGTATTACAGAAGTGCAATGCTTGCGCAAAGTTCTTATGCACTCCAATTCGCTAGATTTTCATGATTGTGTAGTGAACAGAGGCTAAATCCCCAGAGAAAAAAAGAGAGAGAGAGAGACTAGTTACCTCCGCCAAGGAGGTTACGTTTTACCCTGCGTTGGTTTGTCTGTCTGTCTGTCTGGTAGCAGGATTACTCAAAAAGGTAAGAGTGGATTTTGATGAAATTTTGTGGAAGGGTGGGCCGTGGGCCAAGGAATAAATGATTAAACTTTGTGCCGGATCCGGATCCGGAATATCCCGCACAATATCTCCAAAAGTTCTCGATGAATTTCAATGACATTTTGTGGAAAGGTGCGCCGTGGACCAAGAAAAAAATTTATTAAATTCTGGAGAGGACTCAGACCCGGTATTGCTCAAAAAGTTATGAACGGATTTTGATGAAAATTTGTGGAAGGGTGTGCCATGGGCCAAGGAAGATACGATTAAAGTCTGGGCCGGATCTGGATCTGGACTACTCCGCACAGTATCTCCAAAAGTTTTCAGTGAATTTCAATGAAAATTTGTGGAAACGTGGGCCATGGACCAAGAAGGAATTGATTAAATTATGGGGCGGTTCCGGATCCGAATCCGGATCTTTTTTAATGGCACTGGCATCGGCGGAAGTATGCTCTTTCTGAGCGCTTTCTAATTTTATGTTGTATCCTTCACCTCCCATCACTTAAATAATATTTTCACCCCACCCATTTCCATTTTCCAACACCACCTCTTTCTCTCCTACCCCATCTCACCTCCTCCTCTGACATTACTTTTTCTACTCCTTCCTTTCCCTCTTGTTTATATTACCTTATCTTCCTGTTTCCCACCCACACATCCACCTTTCCCTCCTTCCTTTATTTTCATATCGTTCTCTCTCTCTCTCTCTCTCTCTCTCTCTCTCTCTCTCTCTCTCTCTCTCCCCGACTTTATAATGAAGGAGTTTTCGGGTCCTCTTTGTCGAGTTGGTGTGGTGCTTAACTTGGGCCATTTATCACTCACTTATCTTTATCATCTTTTCAGCGTAATCAGGTCACTTGCGCAGTTTTATTAGTTGTTTAACACTAGCTCCCTCACTACCATTACAAGTTAGATCCCCTTGACCACGTAGAATATTTATAACGTTCTTGCTAACTCCACTTTACTTTATACGCCTCTTAAGGAACATTTTTATCCGGAGAAAATACTTATAGCCTTTATTAACGTCTTAACCCTTAGACGACGAGTGGCCAACCCTAAGATAGGTAAAATAAACTAGTGCTAAAGGGAATAATGGAATTAAGGTTTGTGTAGATTGAGATGGTAACGGCATGTTGAGAGCATGGGTCCGGGAGGTGAGAGATGTGAACGTCGAGGGTAGGATTGCGAGAGGTAGACCAAGAAAGACTTGGGCGAGGTTCATCGAGTGTGACCTCAGGGATACGGGTAGGCTGCCACAGATCGAGCTGCGTGGACACCATCAGTAGGTGACTAAGGTCGACGTATGCTTGCATGTTGGAGCCTTTATAAGCGAAACGAAACGTAGTCGTCAGAAGGCCAGGTACGAGTTAATAAATTTTTCCGGCAGTTGTAAAAATAATATGAACGTGTCAGTGCAATTAGTAGGTTAAATTTTTTCTCTTACCATTGTCATATTATTTAGCTTGGAATGAACCTTGTTTTGTTGTTGAAGTCAGTATATATTATTTAACTCTTTAATTAAAATGAGCTAACAGCTGATGTCTCTTGTTTTTGCTACGTATTTGTGAAAATGGTGGTGATGATGGTGATCTGAAGTGCTGAACAGCGAAGCTGAATTTAGCCTTATAATGGTGGTGGTAGTAGTGGTGGTGGTGGTGATAATGATGACTTATGATGATGATGGTGGCCGCATATTAGTCTTGTTGACAACTATATGTTAGTGATGATGGTAATGAAAGTAATGATGATGAAAGTAAGTACGGGCCGGACATTCACCAGTAATAGCATTTTACGTGGTAGTGCACACAGTTAATACTATATACTGGCTGCTGATTTCAGATAATTTTGTCCATTGTGAGGCAGCCTCTGGCAGATACAGGTTTAACAAGAAAGCGCTCAGAGATCCTCCGCCAATGCCATTGCCATTAAAAAATTCGGATCCGGATCCTTGGATATAGGATTGGAATCCGGATCCACCCCCAAATTTAATCAATTCTTTCTTGGTCCATGGCCCACTTTTCCACAAAATTTCATTGAAATTCATTGAGAACTTTTGGAGATATCGTGCGGGATACTCCGGATCCGGATCCGCCCCCAAATTTAATCAATTCTTCCTTGTCCCATGGCCCACCCTTACACAGAATTTCATAAAAATCTGTTCATAATTTTTTTAGTAATCCCGGATCCGAATCCTTCGATTTATGATTTGAATCCGGATCCGCCCCAAAATTTTTTCATTCTTTCTTGGGCCATGGCCCACCTTTCCACAAAATTTCATTGACATTAATTCAGAACATTTGGAGATATTGTGCGGAATACTCCGGATCCCACACAAAATGTAATCATTTCATCTTTGGTCCATGGCCACAGTGTTTCATCAAAATCCGTTCATAACTTTTTGAGTAATCCTGCTAACTGACAGACAGACAAACAAATCAATGCGGGGTAAAACATAGCCTCCTTGGCGGAGGTAATAATGTTATGGTGATGAAAAGTGCTGTGTTCAGTACCTATGTTAGGAGAAGCCAATATATACTGTATATATATATATATATATATATATATATATATATATATATATATTTTTTTTTTTTTTTTTTTTTTTTTTTTTCAGGGGATATATATATATATATATATATATATAATTTTGTTTTGTAATAATAACATTTTTCCTAAGTGGTAATTTTTTGGAAATTTGAGGGGAGGGTAGTTTGCAATTATTCTCTCCTACCTTAGTTACTGTAATGAATTTTCCAGTCATTTCATCTTTTGGTATCTAGATTAGTTCATCTTAAGGTGTTTTTCTTTTCGAACTGGAGGAGTTAGATAAAAGCTTCAGTGACACCTACGATAGAGGACGTTCATCTTAAGCTATATAAAATCATCTGTGGTTAGGAAGACTAAGTATATAAGACGAGACGTCCTCGTTTTGAAATTGTCATTAATAATGGTGATGTAGGCAAAACAAACTACGATAACTAAAAACGATTGAATCAGGCAGATAAGAGTAAATTATACGGACAATAGTAACTAGAAGTCATTAAGCCGTCAGATAAATACAACAGCTTGGTTATAACTGCCTTGCCCACCATTCAAACACAACTCACAGCTTTTTCCACCCTCCTCCACTTTATTCCGTACTACCTCACAGCCGTGCACGTGACTCCGCATGGCCGCTGTCCGAGTAACGTGGGATATAATCACTCGCTTCACTATTAATTGGCTGGGCGTGTGTCGTATGTTAGGTGTGCGATGGTTGGAGTGGCTTGTTTATGTTTGTGTGGGAGGGATTTTTGGAACACACACACACACACACACACACACACACACACACACACACACACACACACACACACACACACACACACACACACACACATACACACACACACACACACATACACACACACACACACACGCACAATCTCTCTCTCTCTCTCTCTCTCTCTCTCTCCTATAAAAATGTTGACCAAGTAGTTAACCTCATGTGTACCGTGTGTGTGTGTGTGTGTGTGTGTGTGTGTGTGTGTTCTAAAGTGCACAGCCATGTGCACTTCGCGTGTGTTTACATGTGTACCTCGTTGATGAACTATGTAAGTGTACTTAGAGAGAGAGAGAGAGAGAGATTGACGTATACGGAATTAGGTAAAATTGTGACCAATAAGTTCTTTACAGAGCGTTAAAACTGTGTCAGAATAATGTGAACTCTTGCGAAATTAATCACCATATGAATTTAGGTTATAATCTTGTTCCAGCACTTCTGCTGTTCTGATTGGCCATGCTAAAATATTCAGCAATAAAAAGATGAGGGAAACTTTCTGAATTAGTGTGGAGCCCAAAATATGTAAGGCTGTCAGAACGTATTGATAAATTGTAAAATAATTTGGCAGTAATGAGACTGACGGGTGATTTTATTAGTACTGAAAAATCTTGCTAAACTTAACATTAATAATCATCTGGGTTGAAATCTCGCTTTTTTAGTTGGGACTCTGGTAGTGTAAATGTTAGTATCAAATAAGCCATTGGAAAGCTTATCTCCATTAGTAAGACGACCTGAAGTATTCGCTGCAGTAGTTTTGAAGTTCTAGAAGTATAAGGTGATATCGTAGTGAGATCTGGACTAATCAGCAATAAGCAGATAAGCTGAAATGTCGAGTCATTATTTTAGAACCTCAGATGTTTGAGTGAATACAAATTACGCCTACTCTATCAGTATTTGAGAAATAATTGAAGTTTATACATACATGCATTCAGTTTATACATATAATTTGTATGTAAATATAAACCTTTCTTGCAAGTAATATTACAAATCTGTGGCGCAGAAAGTACGATAATTTAAAGGCTATTTTTTCAGTTTCGGTCACCGAGTTCACATGTGCAAAAACTATTTCTATATAGTGACGAATTATGTGTTTTAATTAATCATGTCACCACCAGACGATTTAATTTAGGTTCAGAAGCCCCCTCGCACATTAAGGGTTTATGATGACGAACCAACCCTTCTCCTCGAAACATCTTTACTTAGCCCATTGTAATGGATGTAAATAGAATAAAATGGAGAAAAGCTTTATCTGACTGAAAGATTTAACCCCCAAAATATCACAGCTAAATGAAACAGCGAAGGAACACAAACCATAGGAGAAAAGTTAGGACATGAGGGCTTAGTAGAGAGAGAGAGAGAGAGAGAGAGAGAGAGAGAGAGTCACAACTAAAGGACACAAAACCGTAGGCGGACATTTAGGATATAAAAGACTTTGTAGTAGGATCTATTGGAGTCCTTTTATGTGCCCAGAGAAATAGCAAAAGTTTTCACGGAATCCCTAAGGAGAGAAGGAGTCTTGGAGATGGTGGTGGGAGGCGAGAGAGAGAGAGAGAGAGAGAGAGAGAGATGGGTGGGTTGTGTGGGTGGATAAGTTTGTAAGCGAGACTGGATTTGTTGTAAGGTAAATAGACATTTTAAGAGTGTGATGAGGGTATAAATTTCTGTGATAATGAGAACAGGGTATGTGACAGTAACAGTGGGTAGATAGATAGATAGATACAGATACTACGTGCGTGTGTGCGTTTTCCTGTGTAGGTTCGCGAGGGTTGTGTGTATGTGCGTGCGTATGTAGGAATTTGTGAGTAGGCGTTGATATGTGATTATAAGCTTCACACCCACACCCACAGCTCATCTCCCAGAGTAGCTCATACCCTCACGCTGTAATGGCAGAGTAAATAGTATGGCATTATATTCTCATCACATTGTCATCATTAACTGCATATATTCAGTGCTATAAGCTCCTTTAGTCATATCTTCTGCACTTGTTTCACTCCTTAAGTACGAGGACGCCCCTTTTTCACTCGTTACTTCAGGGTGATATTGCCAGTCCCTTCAGTACAATGGTCTTTATTATTTTTTTCAGTTTGTTTTATCCATCCACATCGATAACATATTTCATTTTGTTTTTGTTGCCTTTAATTGATTATGTTCCAGTCTGGTGATACTTCGGGCTGGGTATATATGGAAGGAGTTATATTCTTACCACCGCCTATAAATTTTTTTCAGTTCATGACTCTATTTTCTGTTAGTACTCACCGAACCTTTTACTCAGCTAAGGAGATTCACCTCTTGATGAACGAATTTGGAATTGCAAGTCCATTAACCACTTGTCTACGGTGGCGTTTCATTTCTTCTTTCATAGTCAGACTACGGTGGCGTTTCATTTTCTTCTTTCATATTCGGCTTACGAGACATCTCTCATCATGAAGTTGTTAAAAGTACAGAGGCTTAATGACATCAATCCACTGGCGTAATTTCAATGTTTTTTTTTTCTATCCACATGATGTTATTGGCCTTAGTAGCTATTAGGATGAAGTTTTAAGCTGGAAAGGTCAGAGTAACTTTCATAAACCCCCTTCAGTATCAGAAGTATGTCGAAAATCTCTCTCTCTCTCTCTCTCTCTCTCTCTCTCTCTCTCTCTCTCTCACACACACACACACACACACACACACACACACACACACACTTTGTTCCTCCCATTTTTCTCTGCTCCCACCATCACCCTATCACCGAATTTTCACGGGAAGTAAATTAAGAGCCAGGGTAAATATTGGTCTAACCTAATTTTCGCGTTTCCCTTTCATTATCCGGATTTACGCTCCTTAAATCCTTCATAGCGAATTACGAATCTCATATTTTGGCCCAGCTGACGTCAGACGATTTCGTTTACGTAGATAAAAAAATCCACTTTAACAGTTGTGTAAAAAAAAAAAAAAAAAAAGCGTTTCTTTACAGTTACATTAATTCATTTTATTCAATTTAGGGAAATCTTGGACAAGGGATTAAGAAGTCTACGTAATCCCTTTCATTACGACGAGTTCTCTTTGTTTCATTATTGCCACGACCAGACGATTTTATTCAGCTAAATCCCTTCACTCAGATGACGTATATTTTGTTATCTTCAGGCGATTATACATAGCTTAGGAGAGAACTTAGAAATGGCCGTGTTAGATATAGCCTTCATCAACACCTTTAGTATTAGAGGTTTAAGTTGAATAAAATCGTCCGGAGATCGCAAGAATCGTATTAAATATTCATTATCAGATGGAAAGGGATAAGGGAGACTTTTCCTGGTGAAGGGTATAGGACAGTCTTCAATAATTCGTGTTGTACCATGACTTTTTATCCATTTTATTTTACTGCCAATATATTTAATAAATTTAGAAGGAAAAAATGGCACTGAAGGGGTTAGCGCCTTATACAACAAAAGAAACATTTTGTCTCGACTAACGCAAAACCATACTCAAATGATGATCGCGCCAAAGCAAAGCGTTGGCCTAATCTCCTTTCCATGTTACCCCATAGTTCATTCCCCTTGTCTTATATCCCTTTCTTTTTTAACACCTTCACTACGAGTTGGCGTTCCTGGGTTGAATGTAGTCCAGCGGTAGCGAGAACAGATTTTTTTTTTTTTTATCGTAGTGAAAGGATTAGTGAAGTTCTTTCATTACCTAAACAATATAAGTCAGAGGTAGCCAGAGGAGCATGCAAAACATCATCGTCGGCCTGACGGGGTTTCCATAGCTGGGGGTCTCCGTGATCATTTCTAACGTGTTAGTCTCCCGCTCTGCGTGTGCCGCAGGTCCGAGTTTCGTACCTCAAATCAAAATGGCTTTTAAATTATATTGCCTGTATTGGTACCCTGACGGTTCATACTGATGACATATACAGAGTCGGAAACAAAATTGGTGATTACAACCAGAAATCTCATGCACTCCTTCGCTAGAACTACAGACACCCCTTTCTTATTCGTACTTTGCTTGCTTGGGAAGGATTATTTCTGCTTGCAAGAAAAGGTTCGGTCATGCAACAAGCCTCATGACGTGTATGTTACCGATGCGAGCTTTGCGGCTATAGCATCGGTACTTCAGATTTTTTGTTTACGTTTTTCTTATCAAAATTGCACTGCTAGATACATTTTATACTTTTTCAAATTTGCATCCACTACTATTTTATCCTACCAAAATGGCTTCTCGTGCAGTCTTACCAGAATTAGTTATACAGTCTTTTTATTATATCTCACAAAAACTTTCGTACCATAGTTGCATTTACAAACATTCAGTCTGCCAGAATTCCATCTACAAATATGATCTTACCAGAAGTGTTTTTTATAACATTTTCCTCCCACCAAAATTCCTACTGACATTTTTTTCTGATATTTCAAGCCCAATTTTTCGCACAATCGTCTTTAAATTGCCCCTCTTGATTAACCTACATTTTTTGCAATTATCGTGACCTTAATGACGCTTACAATGACAGTGATGATATTTTGGATTTTTTTAACCCCTAATTTTTCTCCCGTACTTTACCCCCCATTGTGTGTGTGTGTGTGTGTGTGTGTGTGTGTGTGTGTGTGTGTGTGTGTGTGTGTGTGTGTGTGTGTGTGTGTGTGTGTGTGTGTGTGTGTGTGTGTTACCTCTCTCCTTTCCTTTTCTGACTTTCCCTACCCCTTCTTTATTCTTTTCCTTCGTCTTCTCTCCCCCCTTCCCTCCCCTACCATCCCCCACCACGTACTACACTACTTCGTTGATTGTCTATTTGGCCTGATTATCCGTAATGGCAATAGAGCTGACTGGAGATGGGTGGACGAGAGAGAGAGAGAGAGAGAAGGTGAGTAGGTGGTAGGTGGGAATGGAATCAAGGGAAGAGTGAGGAATAGGGAAGGAGGAAAGTGAAAGAATGGGGGGTTGGAGATGATGATCAAAGGGAGGAGAAAGAAAGAGAGGCGTGAGAAATGGTGGAATGACTGCAGAAAGAAGAGGAGTTGAATAAACGAAAGGGACATAAGAATGAGAAAGAAAGAAGAGAGGGGAGAGGGAAAAGTGTGATGACGAAAGAAGTGACGAGAACGATGAGAGAGAAAAGATGGAAAAAACACTAATTGAGGATGAAAAAGAAATGAGAGTTACAGAAAGAAAAAAAATGGTGTACAGGAGAAGGGCGAGAGAGGAAAACCGTGAGAGATGTTAGGAAAGAAAAAGAGGGTGAGAGACATTTATTGGGATGAGAAAGAAAAGGTGGAGGTTGAAAAATAGTGGGAGACGATGGGAAAGAAAAAAGGGGCGATGGAAAACAGTGCGAGGTGTTGAGGGGGGGATAGAAAACAGTGAGAGATGTTGAGGGGGGGATAGAAAACAGTGAGAGATGTTGAGGGGGGGATAGAAAACAGTGAGAGATGTTGAGGGGGGGATAGAAAACAGTGAGAGATGTTGAGGGGGGATAGAAAACAGTGAGAGATGTTGAGGGGGGATAGAAAACAG
This sequence comes from Coenobita brevimanus, assembly GCF_032717465.1. Classification (NCBI taxonomy): domain Eukaryota; kingdom Metazoa; phylum Arthropoda; class Malacostraca; order Decapoda; family Coenobitidae; genus Coenobita; species Coenobita brevimanus. Next base: position 29,462,582 of record NC_137060.1, on the reverse strand, counting down.
TGAGAGATGTTGAGGGGGGATAGAAAAACAGTGAAGGATGATGAGAAAAAAAAAGAGAGAGAAAAAAACAGGGAGAGAGTATGAGAAAGAAAAGGGAAAGAAAACAAAACAGTGGGGGTGAAAGATGAAGAATTTGGAGTGAAAAGTGTGGCATGAGTGAGGTGTGGAATGTGTAGTGAAAGACCCAGTGAAGCGAATGGAGTGTGGAATGTAGGGTGAGGGTTGTGAAATGAGTGAGGGGAGGAATGTAGAGTGAGAGGGGAAGAATGTGGAATGAAGAGTGAATAAGTGTGGAATGTGGAGTGATAGATTTTGAGGCATGTGGAGTGAGAGGGGAAGAATGTGGAATGAAGAGTGAATAATAAGTATGGAATGTGGCGTAAAATGTGGGAAAGTAATAAGAGTTGAGAGAGGTGGAGTGAGAGTTATAGAATGAAAGAAGTGTAGAATGACTATTGAGTGGGGAAGGTTGAATATATAGTCTGGAATCAGCAAGAAAGGAAATGAATAAGGTTATGAATGAATGAGGGGATGAATGGTGACAAAAGAAAGGCGTACGAGAGAGAGAGAGAGAGAGAGAGTAATGAGAACAAGATGGCCAGGGATCAGATAATTAGCCTCATAATCCATTTACTTCATCATTACACCCCAGTGGATCTTAGAGAGAGAGAGAGAGAGAGAGAGAGAGAGGTGAATTAGTAATGTGTGCGAGAAAAGAAAACTGGAGGAGAAAAAACACTGTACCCTTCCCTCCCTCCACACACATTTCCTTCCCTCCACCCACTCCCTCCCTTCCTTCCTTCCTTCCACCCACTCCCTCGTTGCTTCCTGTCCACCCACACATTCACTCGCTGTTCTCCCTTCCTTCCCCCTCCGCCCCCTTCCTTTTGCCCATTCCTCCTCTTTCTCCACCCACCCATGCTGTTCCTTCCTCCACCCACTTATACCTTCCTTCCCTCCACCCACACCCTCCCGCTTGATAATGAATTAGTTGGATAAGGGACTTGACGTGTGGGGAGAGAGAGAGAGAGAGAGAGAGAGAATAATTAAAGTGTGTGCAAGAATAGAAACCTGAAAAGGAAAAGTACACTATATTCTCCTCTCTTTCCACACACCCTCTCTCCCTCCCTCAGAGAGTGGAGGCCAAGACATTTCTTCTCATCAACTCACTCCTCTTACTGTCTCCCTTCAGCCTCGCTCTTTTTCCGCGGTGTTGCATCCTTTTCCTCTCTACCCCCGCTATTTCAGTGATCAGTGCTCTTCTGAACTGTTTTGATGTACCCCTCCTCCATTACGGCAGACTTTCATCATCCCTCACACGACTCATGCTCACCCTTGTCCTGCCTAACCTTTTATTCACAAGAGTTCACCGATACTCTTAGTCCTTCCTTCATGTACGAGTATGCTACAGGTAAAAGCTGGATCCTTCTTCCTCGGTGTGTATTTGCCATTTCCCATGCCCCTAGTTTTACAGACACAGCGAGTCCTGTTATCTCGAAATAAAGTCTTCTTGATTTTGTCTCTCTTGTCCGATTCTTGCGATTTTTTTTTTTCTTTATGGTAGGCCGCCAGCTCTTTTTTTTTCCCTTAAGGAGAAAAAAACACCACCCACTTCTTCCCTGCGTGCCTCCACGACCCCCCTTCCTCCACCCACTCAACCACAGTCTCCCTCATTCTACCCACCCACAGCCTCACTTCCCCTGCCCACTGAGCCACAGCCTTCTTCCCTCCACCCACCTACAGCCTTCCTCCCTCCACCCACTCAGCCACAGCCTTCTTCCCTCCACCCACCTACCCATCCACAGCCTCCCTGCCTCCACCCACCCAACCACAGCCTCCCTACCTCCACCCACCCAACCACAGCCTGCCTTCCTTCACCCACCCACGCGCATTCTCACCCTTTCTCCCACCTACTTAATAATAAATTAGTTAAGTAAGAGAGTTAACGTGAGAGAGAGAGAGAGAGAGAGAGAGAGAAGGGGAGGGGCATGGTATGGGTGCAGGGAAGAAGGGTGGAGGAGGTAGGATGTGGGTGAGGAAGTAAGGAGTACAAAGGAAAGCTAACAGTAACAGCCCTGGTGTTCCTATTCGAAGGTTATAGCTAACAAAATTGTTCTGTAAGTTAAAGTCAAGGGTAGGAAAGCAGAAAGCTGGGAGGGTGTGGGTGAAGGAGGAGGGAAGTGGGTAAGAGAGGAAGGCAGTAGGTGGAGGAAAACAGGGTATTTGTAGGCGTAACCGGATGTGGGTGGAGGAAGACAGGGTGTGCGTAGGTGTAACAGAGTGTGGGTGGAGGAAGAAGTGGGAGTGCGGAGCGTTTTTACTTTTCTCTGTAGCACCTCCGAATTAAACTTTTAACTTAGAAATGTCCCAAGTTGATATGCGTGGGATTTTGCGGAGACTAGTCTACCCAACCTAATGCTATTTGCCTGTCGACTCAGACGGGAGCCTCCTAGGCCCAGACTTTGGGGTTTACTCCTTAGTTGTTATTTTAAGTTGTCCAACACCGTCCCATATGGAGAACGTTAGTCACGAAAGAGGATGTGGCAAAATTGGGAACTTTTCCTATGTATAGTATCAGTATGTAAAATCTAGGGTGTCCACAACCCAAGTTTCACTACGCCATATAAACCTGGGCTCCTAGTGGAGGGAATCATAAACAACATTACGATAACCAAGGCTCCCTAATAACTGTTAGCACTGATCGTTCTATTTTTCGCATTTTGTCCTTGTAATATTCACCCAGATTTGATTGTAAAGCGTCTGGTTGCTGCATGAGTGAAGAGATATACGAGTATTTTATACAACCATTTTCCTATAGGCTATAGTTTACCAGTGCAGCCTGTGTTCTGTAAAATTCTTTATAATAAAGATATTTTAATAAATTAGCAGGTAATATTTTAATCATGAATAAAATAACTCGAAAATATATACAACTGATACCTGGAAGGAAGCCGGAAGATAGTGTAGCTGCTTAATAGTTTTCTTTGCGGAAAGAGAGTTTAACCATATCGAGGGTACAGTACGTTATCCCATCCATCCGATGACAAATATTTCATCATATTCTTACTTCTAGTCGATTTTGTTACTTTGGGCAGATCATATTTATATTATAGTCACGTGATTAAATATTCTCCTGCTCCTTCGCCTGTCTGTCCCTGAGCTTAAAAAAAAAAAAAAAAAAAAAAAAAAAAAAAAAAAACATCCGAGTGAAGGAATTAATATAAGTCCAACCATCGCAAGGTTATTGAGATTTATTTTTTACCCCTTCACTCTGAGGACGCACCGTATTGTGTGTTATTGCTGCTACCACTAGGAAAGATTGTTATATTCGGCTTAGAGATGATGAAGGGATTAATGAAGACTGTCTGAACCTTTCACTTCCAAAAGTCTATGATAGGATTGATTTAAATCGTCTGAAGAGAACATGATTAAACTTATATCTAATCCCTTCGGTTAGATATTTTTTGTAAGGGGAATTAAATCGTCTGAAGATAGCAAGAGTACATCAAATAAAGCACGCCATGGGATTGATGGGGATTAGCCATTTAGCTGCCTTGGTGACGTGTTATTTGTAGTTTATTCTTACTACCACCAGCCGATTTTATTCAACAATTGATGACATCATTGTAGTGTAAAATTAATAAAGGATGCATCTAACTTCACCTTTTCGACAAGTCTATTCTAAACAAAATCGAGATCGGAAAATCTAAGCTAAAAGAACGGTCAAACGGAATAAAACACAACACACGTCATTGGACTGAATGGTTTAATCATGATATCCATTCTGAACGTGGCAAGTAAATTGTGTTATATAGTTCTTTCACCCTAGCGTGGTTCAGATTTTCGTCCCTTTGTAGCTTATTACACGGAGCTCAGTGGCAGAAAAAGACAATATTGCAGCGCTACATCCTCTCTATAGCACATCCTCATTACTTGCACCACATTCAAGTGTTCATCTCTTGTTATCAAACAGAATTCAAGATGGAGATGGTAATTTTAGGCTAAATTAGAGTGAAAAGTGTTTAGTGGTAAGAATAAGCTAAAAATACGTCATTGGATTCAAGGGGCTAATCTTCAGTACGAAACTCCCCTCTCTTTTTTCCAGGCTACATTACAGATGCTTTATGTTGTGCAGGGGAACTCTTTTATTGTAAAGCTAGTAACCTCCTTTCAATCGTAGGACTTTACACAATTTATTCCTGCTCTTCAGACGGTTTTATTCAGCTTTGGGAGGGAAATAAGGCTGCGAAGGGAGTAACGGAGACTATTGGTTACCCTCTCATTAAAGACTGTCTCCAAAGATTTAACAAAGTCTCGTCAATTATAAAAAAATCACCCGATGGAAGGAGTTAATAAGAGCTTTGTGTAACTCCAGCTTGAAACGTTTCATGTAAAAAACCGTTGGGTAGTAGTGAAAATAAAATGAAAAAATCGTCATCATTCTGAACAGCTTAAATCCTACTCGGTATCTCCGTAACCCATTCAGTAAACACGGTACTTTTTTTTTTTTTTCATTCGTGCTCTTTCTGGACGATTTTACTCAGTTTTAGGGGAACTTTTCAAACTGGAGGTGTTTGTTATGACTTTCAGTAAGTTATTCACTACGAACGGCATTTCCCAGTCTGGAAAAATCTTCGGGTTGTAACCAGAAAAAAAAAAAAAAAAACTTGTTGGGAGGGTAACTGTTTTAAAATGGCGTTTTTTCTTAGCTTGGGCATTTTGGAACTGGAAGGGTCAGATTGCCCTTAATTAACCCCTTAACAACGAGGTCATTCCCAAGCTGAAAAAATTTGTCGGATGGTAGATAGAAAAACTAAACCGGACCGTCATCCTTGGTGCAGAATATTTTTTTTTCATTTATTGGGAATGACGTCACTGGGTAATATTCTTATGCCTCTAGACGATTTTTATATCTATGTGGGAGGTATCCCAACCCGACCATGGTTTAATGGTATAAATATCAGTACCGTTAGTGTTTGTAACGATGGTCACTTTCGTGAGTGTAGAAGTTGTAGTAGTAATAATAATAATAATTATTAGTATTATTATTATTATGTATTATTACTATTACTATTATTATCATCATCATCATAAGTTATGATGATAGATTAATATTGGTAATCTTAGCAATATCATAGTTTTAAATATTACATGATGATGACGACAAAATAGCACTTATGATCCATATTCGAGCCGAGGCCAAACTCGGTGCGACTACCGAGTGAAAAGTTAAGGTGCCAACATAGCAAGTTAGCTTAAGTTCCAGCATGTCTTTACTCCTGTGGACATAGCTTATCCTCGCCACGGTATCCCCTTGTATGCCACTAATGCAGAGTGTATGTATAATACAGGGACAGAAATGACATGGAGGGGAAGATGTGGCTGCAAAATGCAGAATAAGTCGCTAATGAAAAGGTGTTCAGAAGACTGCTGTGCCAAGAAAACGATTCCTAATCACAGAACATGAACATTACGGGCCTTTGCAGTATATATCCCTGTTGCGCCGACCCAATTTCCATAACAGTATTTTCAGTACCATGAATTAGCCTTATTTTAATCCTGCCACCACCAGGCGTTTTTACTGGTCTTAATTATATTGATGGTAAAAAAAAATCCATTAACTTCTTCAGTCTGATGGTCTTTCGTCGTATCGACGATTTTTTTTCCACATAGAGGAGATCTCTTGTAATGAAGCATATTGGCACGAAATTCCAAGAACAAAAAATCAGCAACATGTTTATAAAGTATTATAAAATAAATTAACTTTCACTACCAGAGTTGTTCCTTAAGCTGAAAAAATCGACTGGCGGAATCAAGAATGTTGTACTGAAAGTGTTAAATGTGACACCAGCCCTAAGCTGCAATAATGCATAGATTTTAAGTATTAAAATTACATTAATTTGAGATCGTCAGTTGAATAAGCGATGCAGCATCAAACGATGTACGTTGATGGACGTAGCGATAGAAGATTGTTGAAAAAATTGATTGCATGATACACACACACACACACACACACACACACACACACACACACACACACACACACACACACACACACACACACACACACACACACACACTTCATTAGTCGCTGAAGAGCGAGGACGTTTTTCCTAAACTGAATATGGATGTATGGCGTCAGGAAGAAAACTGACAGGAGTTTTCAAGCGGAAGAGGTATACCCGATATTATAGTAAGTAACAATAAAAACATTCATGTGTACCACGGCAGTTTTAAAATTATAAAGCTAAGTTCAAAGTATTTATATAATATTCAGTTCATCTGCCACAATTCGTGTCACGTAAAGCACGATTTGCGTAGAACAAGTAACATGAAAGGTCATTCATTTATGCAAACAAGTGCGAAAGTACCAGATGGGAGAGCTTCAGAGCTCTTGGGTTAAGCGATTTGTGTGATGTGAGAGGGAGGTTTTATGTGATGTGATATGAGAGTGGCGTGTGTTATGGGGTGTGGCTTTGCTGAAGCCGCTGAGGTCTACGTGTTTGAATCACCTCGTTTAAGTAAATTGGTAGAAGACACAGTCCGCTCGTAAAGATACTCCCGCATCTAAAATTACGGTGACTGTAACCAGAGTAGTTTGTATGTACTATACTGCAATTTAATTTATGTAATGAACATCAGCCCTAAAATCTGAAGACAGGTTTAACTTTTTTTTAAAGCATTACTGTTCACTGTAACTTAAATTTGCCTGATAAGTTTCAGTAACATTTTATCTTTTAATTGAAATAACGGCATAAAGTAATCGGGAAAAATATTAATGCTCTCACCTTCTGTGTAAGGTTAGGAAGTTCTTAGAGAAGAGTTAAACCGCCGTGTGGGAGCTGACAGACCTCCTCTCCTCAGCGTGGTGCCCCGTCGACTGTTCTAGGGGGTGCCGCTCTCTTCGTTTTTATAAGCTGCCCTGTCCGCCCTCCCTAAGCCCTAGGTGCCAGGTGCCACCATTTTTTGCATCTTATTTTAGAGTTTATTAGTTATTTCTCTGGTACTAAAGCCTGAGTAGCACAAATTGGCTGGCTAGATAAGACCCTTAGCCTCATTCCCCGACAAAAATAGGTCCCCGTGTGATGAATTAGCTTTTACCGACACTTACCTATTTTTTCCCTTTAACAAGAGGCGTTCTTTTTATATTTCAAAATTTCATCAATTATGTGCTAAGTAGAGACTGGTGCCAGTTAAATTCTATAATTAATGAATGTTTTATTTATTACCTTTTAATAGGCACCTTGTTTTGTCGTTAATAATCGTGTTTTGTACCAGTGTAGTGTGATTTTACCCAGTCATTCCCGCCATAATATAGGAACCCCCGCCTCCTACGCCTTCCCTTACGTCACGTTTCGGCTGCGCTGACCCAGAGATCCGTACTGAGATTGTCTTTTAGTCTCGAGCCTGGGGTGGGAGGGAAGGAAGTTGGATGAAATTAAGGATAGAAGGAAGGAAAAAAGGAAATGTGGGAAGTAGATAAGGAAGGAAGAAATGGAAAGAAATGTGGACGGAATGAGAGATGATATGGAAGGGTAAAATAAGGGATGGATATAGGGGAAAACTGAGGCGGGGAAGATGAGGAAGAAAAAAAGTAGGAAAGAAGAAAATGTGTAAGGGAGTAAAGGAGGGAAGCAATACGGAAGTAATGAAAGAATTAAAGATTAAATAAAAAATAATGATTGAAAGGAAGGAAAAGAAGTAAGGACAGGAATAGGAAGGAAAGGAAAAACATAGGCGAGGAAGGAAGGGTAGAAATAGGAAGAAAAGCAGGAAAAAGGTGGGGACGAACCAAAAACAGGAAAATATGAAGGAAATTAGGTGGAAACGTGGGAAGGAGGGATGAGGGAAAATATCAAGGAAGGAAGGAAAATACAAAGTGTCTTTAATATAAGAAAGGAAGAAAAACTGAAAGGGAGGAGAGGAGGAGGAAGGAAAAAGGGAGGAAAAAGCGGGAGAAAGGGAGGAAGGAGAGAGCTGTAGGAAAGATAGAGGAGGGAAGGAAAGAGTTGTGAAGGAAACTGTAGGAAAGGGGATTGTGAATGAAGAGATGAAGAGGAGAACAATGGTAAGGAAGTGGCGAGAGAGAGAGAGAGAGAGAGAGAGATTTATCTACTTACACATGACTTCCTCTGTGCGAGTTTATTTTCATATTCTTTTAATTCTAGAAGGGCGTATCAGCATTTAATACACGTGCCATTTCTGACTTCAAAGCCGCTAAATTGTGTAAGATATTTAATGTGGAAAGAAAGAGTAATACTTCAAGGTGCGTGGGCTCGAATGGCGAGTGAGAGACTGACAGAGTGGGGTAGCTGGAAGGAGATGGAGAGGTGGACCAAGAACAGAGTGGAAGAGTATACATAGACTTTATGTTTGACTGCTCTAAGTTTCCGGGACTAAAATCGTCCGTCGTTAACTGGAATAAAGTGTGGAGTTGGTTATTCTCGGCCAAGACGTTAATTGCTACTTTGTGTGTGTGTGTGTGTGTGTGTGTGTGTGTGTGTGTGTGTGTGTGTGTGTGTGTGTGTTACTGTATGTTTCTCTTGGACATAGCCAGATCATGTCATTAAAATATTGTGTACCGTATATTTCACATCCAAAGGGTTTAAGATTGTTTGAGAGCGTGGTGGTTGAAAGGAGGAGAGGAACACAAAGAAAACAGTTTAGTAGCGACTTTCCAAACTCTTGGAGGTAGGCAGAGCCTTCATGAACTCTTTCAGAACTAGGCCGCTTCGGGGAAACGTATGAAGATAGCACAAATAAACTGTAAAATTAATTAAGTGATGAATTTTAACATCTGATCGTCAGAAAATATCAGTTGAAAAGTCTTGTGATTCTGGCAGTAAAGAGAGACCTAGTAACATTTTGACATAACATCTGTCTTACCTGATCAAAGTTATGCAAGGTTGGCTTCAGTGAGAAATGAGTTTTAGCAGTTTGACTTAGAATATTTCTTCTGAACAAAGTCGTGTGATACGCTGGTAAGATGAACAGAGTCGTGTGATATTCACGTAAATAAAAATATGCATTTAACATTATGACAAATTCTTTCAGCCGAACAAAGTTGTGTGATTCAGCCTGAATGAAATATGCAAGTGAGCCAGTGCCTGCGAAGAGGTTAGAAACTTATAAGTTATTTGATGTATAAAATAGTGTGAATGATAGAAGAATGAGGTGCGGAAAGCCGAGAATCAGGTGGAGGGATAGAATGGAGAAGTAATGAGAGAGGAGAGGGCGACCGAGAACGAAGTGGAGTACATGAAGGAGAGAGAGACCGAGAACGAAGTGGAGTATATGAGAGAGAAGGAGAGGGAAACCAAGAATGAAGTGGAGGAATACAAGAAGGAGACCTGAGAAAGAGACGGAGGGATGAAGTGAAGGAGTACATAGGTAAAAAGGGGAGTAAAACAAAAAAAAGAAGTGGTGGAGCACATGAGGGAGGAGAAGACCGAGAACAAGATAGAGAACTGAAGTGAAAGGGTACGTGAGAGAGGAGACGGAGACCGAGAACGAGGTGGAACGACGGAATAGAGGAGTACCTGAAGGAAAAGGAGGGGAAGACCAAGATTAAGATTGAGGAGTACATGAGGAAGGACGGCTTGGGTTGTCGGGAGGGAGTGAGGTCATGGTGCTAGAGGAGCTGGGGGACATTTCTGTTGCGACCACCCCGGATGAACTCTGGGATGAAGTGTTTGGAGGTACGGTACATTGATAGATAGTCAGGTGGTTAGGAAGAGGCGTAGGTTTATTGATAGATGGATTGGTAAACAGAGACACAGGTAGACACATGGATGGATGGATCGATAGATAGACGTTCATGCCAAAGCTAAATTTACCACCCAGGGTAGGGGAGGAGATGCTGCTACTGCTGGAGAGAGAGAGAGAGAGAGAGAGAGAGAGAGAGTTCCTCTTTGGTACAATGACAGTTATCCTAATTCTGGCCACGAATAAGTTTTGTCCTACAGACACCTCATGTCTGTCAATGCTTCGCCAGTACGGAGGAGGGTTAATTATGTTCCCTCCGCATTGAAGACTCGGACCTGTAGTGAAACTAATGTCGACTGAAACAGATACAGTGGAGAGATATCTTGTAAAGGGATCATTGAAGGCTGCGTCTAACCCTTCCACTTCTAAAAGCCTCTCCCTAGATAAATAAACTCGTCTGATAAACTCTTTTTACTTATACATGCCCTAAAATTGTCACCTTTATTTCATGATTCCTGAGTTGTAGCAATAAATAAACACTAGAATGTGGTGGTAGTCATAAAGTAGTGCTATGGCAAGGATGCAGAGACGTAGTATTGTATTTTTTCGGGCATTGACCTACGTGAAATGGGAAGAAATCTAGGCCAAGTAAAAGTGAAACGGGTATAGTAGCATGTGTAATACATAAAAACCAATCATCGTACTGACAGGATTAACACTGTTACTGAAGGTGTGATAAGTATATACCGGTACCTAACAAAGCTAAAAAAAAAAATAACCTTAAGTTTTATTAACGCCTCCTTGACTCGACTTTACCGAGGTGCGTGGCGTGAGTAGGGCAGGTAAAGTTCATTAAAGTGTGGAGGTGTGAGCTTGGGTGGAAGCCTTAAGTGGATGATTAGCTTACAGGAGTGAGGTGGAGTCAGGGTATAGGTGTAATGATTTTGTGTTGTGGTGGAGTGTGGGTGTTGTAAGAAGGGAGGGGGATTATTTGTGTGGTGTAATGTGGAGTGAGGGTTGACCATAATGATACTGTGTTGTGGAGTGTGGGTGTTGTGGGCTGTGAGGGGTATAATTGGAGGGTGGAGTGTTCAGATGTGAAGCTGTGTGATGGAGTAAGAGTGTGGTTGTGATTATTTTGTGCTCTGGTGTGATGTGCGATGGCGTGAGTTATGTGTTGGAGTGTGGGCTTGGGTGTAATGGTCCTGTGCTGTTGTGTGAGTTGCGTGGTGGAGTGTGGATGTGGTGGTGGGAGGGACAGTTTTTGTGGTGAACTGTCGTGTGGTGAAGGTGTGCTGGAGGCAGGGTGTAGGTGTCAGTGTTGCGGATTGGGATTGGAATAATTTTGTGGAGTAGTGTGGTGATGGTAGAGCTGTGGAGATTTGAAGCTTTGAGGTGGAAAACCATTTACAACGCCGGGTGGTAATCATATAACCAACCCATACGTGTTCCCTACGTGTCAGCAAGTGGTTTGGCGGAGGGTTCGTGCCCCTCCCCGTAAAACAAGTAACTCAGACAAACGGCCACCCCATACGAAATATATTGTCAGGCTATACATAGTATAGACGGATATTTCTTTTATTCCATATGTTTCATCATTATCCAATATATGCCATATAATCCCCCCCCCCTCTCTCTCTCTCTCTCTATCTCTCTCTCTCTCTCTCTCTCTCTCTCTCTCTCTCTCTCTCTCTCTCTCTCTCTCTCTCTCTCATGTCCCCTTTGCCTCATTTATTATTCAGTGGCCAATATACTTAACACTGAATAAATGTATTATTCATTTGGAAGCCTGGGATGTTTATTTGTGATGTATTTTGGGTTTATTTGTGTGTGTGTGTGTGTGTGTGTGTGTGTGTGTGTGTGTGTGTTTCTTCCCATGGTTATGCATTTTAGTTTCCATTTTGATTTATTTTGATGTATTATGATATTTTTGTGATTAATCTTTTCTTTTTATGTAGCTTATAATTTCCTTTAACCTTTATTTTTAATGTTTTTATTTATTTGTAGTTTGTTTTCATTTATTCTCTGATTTGTAAGTTACTGCTGATGTTAACTCATTCATGGTCACTGCTTCTCTAATACTGTATTCCTGCTTCACTCCTGACGATTTTAGCCATAGCAGTCTGAGTGTACATTTTTTTTTTTTTATTTAAGTGTTTTCTGATTATTTATTGTGATTCTCTCTCTCTCTCTCTCTCTCTCTCTCTCTTTCCATGGAACGTACTTTCAAATTTGGTCACTGAACTCTCCCTTCCCATATTTTCTTTTTCTCATTTCTTTTACTCTCTCTCTCTCTCTCTCTCTCTCTCTCTCTCTCTCTCTCCATATTGCTTTGTTTCCTCCAGTATTCCATCCCTCGCTCTCACTCCCTTTCCCATTCTGGTTCACTCCCATTTTCATCTGTTTTCCCCTTCCTCTTTCTTAGTCGTTTCTATTCAGCTACTTTCTCCCCTCCCGTTTCCGTATCTCCTCTTCCCCATTCCAGCTCCCTCGCTACCCAATTCTTTTCTTTATTTGCTTTATTTTTCTTCCTTTTTTCTCCCTCCCCCCATTTTTGAAGTAAAAACATTGCAAACATTACCCTTTTCCCGCGCTTTTTTCCCGAACGGACCTAATGTCACACTGCCATCTTGCCTCTGTCTTTCCCTCATCTGTTTCTCCCAGTCCCTTTTTATATTAGGTATTTTAGGGAAGGAGTGTACAAGTATTGCGGAATCTTCCAAAATATCTGACTAAAAATCTTATAAGTTTTAAATAACGGGTAGAGTGAGAGGGGAAGAGAAAGGCCAGAGAGATTTTTATGAGGACGGCCCTTGTATGTCGGCAGCTGGGATTTCATTTACTTTTTAAGCCATTAGTTTTTCAGTAATTGAGTATGGCCTCCAAAAATAGGCTAATATTAATTCCACATGCAAATTACTGGTAGTTTATTTGTCGGGAAGGGCGAGGGAGTAAAAAAAAAAAAGTGGTTTGAGTTTTTTCCCCAGGATGAAGCAGACCGCTGTGTTTAGCTTTGTTTTCCACCCCCACCCTCTCGCGCCCCGCCTGGGAAAAAATTCCCTCTCTGTTATGTAGATTCGTTGGTCCTGTGTATGAGAGAGAGAGAGAGAGAGAGAGAGAGAGAGAGAGAGAAATGGGTGCTGTTGTTAGTATGTATGTGAAAGTGACTGAATTTATTGGTGGGTCTTGGCGTATGTGTATGTTAAACTGTAACAGCACACTACTTGAGAGAGAGAGAGAGAGAGAGAGAGAATGGTAGCCAGAACTGAACAATGCAGTCAGGATATGAGACACTAAAAATAAGGAAGCCTGTTGATAAATATAGATTCTTCCTTCTTACGACCTCTGCATCTTGTATCCCAGCATCACGGTAACGCAAATTGAACTGGTGTTGATTTACGCGTTGCTTATGTACACCTTGGGAAGAACTGGTTTTTATGACAGTGTGAGGTTCTTTCTTTGCACACACACACACACACACACACTCTCTCTCTCTCTCTCTCTCTCTCTCTCTCTCTCTCTCTCTCTCTTTCTGTCGTGGTGTGAAGGGAATTTGACAAAGGAGAAGTTAGAGAGAAAGAAAGGGTGCAAGGTGGAAGGGAAGGAGGGAAATTTGAAGACACTGGGAGCAAAAGAGAGTAGAACTATCCCACAAGTGTCTCAGCGTTTGGCATGTGATGAATGGAGAGGTGAATGGAAAAGTGAATGAAGGAATGCACAGATAGACAGACGGCCAGATCCATCCATCTATCCATGCCGCACATCCATCCATTCTTCCATTCATCTGCGCATACATACATACATAGTCTACAAGCAGCACATACATACCTACATACAGAAGAAGATAGATGGAAGGAGGTATAAGTATTTACCACATGTAATAGTAGATACACTAACAAACTTGGAATTATTTGGGTATTAAAAAATAGATAGCCACAATCATAGAGATATAGCATATACATTGTTTTGTAAAATGGAATGATAGACAGAGGGATGTATGAATATAGCGATCATAGATAAATAATGAATGTCACACTATACAATTAACAGGTGTATTGACTAAGATAAAATATTGAAATCAGACGTAAACATATGGAATACAAATTATTGGTAGACCAGTGTTATGGAAATGAGTAAGAGCTGAGAGAGAGAGAGAGAGAGAGAGAGAGAGAGAGAGAGAGAGAGAGAGTGTAAGGTTGAAAGACTAACTAAATGGATGAGCGAATAGAGTGAATGGACGAGAAGAGAGTGTAGATAGAATGAAATTAATAACATATGTGTAAATGAAATAAAAGAAGTTAGTGCATGAGTAGTGAATGAAGAGAATGAATAAAAGCAGAAGTATGACTAAAATATTAAAAAGAGGCAGAAGAGAATGAATGACAGGAAGCGGGGGCGGTGAAAGAAGTGGATAAATGAGAGTGAGAGTAAGAGAGAATGGCCGTAACGTGAGACAGAAATAGGGGGGTACCTATTTCAGGGTTGTAATTTGGCGGACAAACACATGCATTAGGAGGAAGGAGGGGAGGGAAGAGGGTGGAATGAATGAATGAAGGGAGGGAGGTGGGAGGAAAGGAGGGAGAAAGGGAGGGGAGGAAGGGAGGAACGAAGGGCAGGTAGAGGGAAATTAGTGGACGGAGGGAGAGAGGAAAAGTGGAGGAAGGGAAGGGAAGAAATGAATGAAAGGAGGGAGAGGTAGGGAAAAATGAATAGACCAAGGGGAGAGAGAGAGAGAGAGAGAGAGAGAGAAGAGTAGAAATGAATGGAGGAGAGGGAGAGGGGAAAGGAGTGGAAAGAGGTATGGGAGGAAATGAATGGAGTGAGGAAGGGAGGGTGAACAACAAATATGAGAGAAAGGTAAAGAGAAAAATTAATGGAGAGAGAAGGGGGGGGGGAGGAGGTAGGGAAGGACGGATGGGAGGGAAAAAAAGAAAGGAAAATGAGGTGGTGGGGGAAATTAAGAAGAGGAAGGCAGAGAGAGAAAGGGAGAATAACAACCACATTACCCCTATAAAAGCCAGCAGAAATTGCCCCCTCCTCTCTCTCTCTCTCTCTCTCTCTCTCTCTCTCTCACACACACACACACACACACACACACACACACACACACACACACACACACACACACACACATTCCTGTACGGGAGTGTGTAAAACTGTAAGGCATTCATACTCCCAAGTTTGCCGACTGTGAGAAAATAGGGCGGAGGAAGGCGAAGAGGACGATATTAATAGAGGAGAAAGAGAGAGAGAGAGATTTCGTTTTGATTCCACTGCTGGGAGTTTGTTTTCATGTGACGGAACTGAGCCACTCCCCTGTCGTGATTACCAAGTCGTGGTAGCATGAAAATCGATGAGCGGTAATTATGAGGTAGGAATGAGTCTCCTTGTTTTCCAGTCGTATCTACCCTCCAATCTCGCTACACCTGGCAGTCAACCATGCTGAGAGGGGTTAATGGTCTCTGTCAGGTTAGAGTAATTGATCTACAACACCAAACGATTTTGTCGAAGAAATTAATTCCACGATAATTTGGAAGGAATTGATTGGTTTCTTCATACTGCTGGCATTTTATTTATTAATTTATATGTAATTCACTCTTGCTCTCTACAGACGACTTCAATGAGTTTAGTGAATTTTTCGCAGTGAAGGGTTTATTGAAACGTGTCCCTGACCCCTCCAGCTTGAAAAATATCTCCTAAACTGAATGAAGTCGTCTGGATGTATTATAATGTACGTAATCGGAGCCAAGGCGGTTAACTACTCTCACAACAGACGATAATATTCAGCATGTTGTGGAGGGAAATGATCAAGTCTGCATTTAACGCGTCCTGTTCGAAAAAGTCTCCTCAGAGTCTCAGGTCGCCTCCACACGAAACGCCTGCTAGTACGAGTGAGTTTCCCATCGCTGTGACCAATACAAGGGGCCGCACTGGGGGCGGGAGGGTGCGGGCGAGACCTTTGGCATACAGCAATTCCAGACTCCCGCCCACGTCAGCAAGCTTTGGGTGTGGACTCGTCCTTTGTTGTCGGTCTCTGGTGTAAAGCTTGGAATGGCGAGCCAAAAGCTACTGTAGATGCGAAACGTGTAGAGTGTGGCAGTGATAGGTGCTGTAAATGATAGTTGTGTGTGAAAGAAGTATGTCAGCGGAGTTTGTTAAATTTAGGTCTATTTAGGCTATTTACATTCTGAATTAGTTGGTGTTTAAGACCTAAAGTATGTACTATATTTGTGCACCTAATTAATCAAAATAGAACTATAAAACACTGCACCTTTTGAATATTGATTATTTTTGTTTTTATGTTATTTACATTAGAATAATCACGATTGTAGGTATAATTACGTGACATTTAATTGTTACCCAGAGCACACCTAGTCTTTGTCCGATCGTAATCGTAATGAAGAAATTAACGTAGCCGTAATTTTAAGCGATTTCAATGGTGCTGAAGAGGGATACCTTCATATGGTGGCACCAGTATATCCGGGCGGCTCCACTGCCCAGTTATACAAGCGTCCCACAGCTTGTACCCTATTCCACGAAGGATGGATGGTGGACTGTAGAAGAGCATCTTGAGGCTGCAGTCCACTGGGTTCACGTTTCAGAAGAGCCTGGGGCTACAACAACAAAGAACGATTACATTAGCCTCTCAATCGCCCCAAATCTGCAAGAGGCCCCCCCTAAAGATCTTCTGGAGGAGTCAAGAACGAACCGATGAAAGACGTCAACGGTTTCAAGAAGGTAATATCAAAGGAATGTGAACGTGGGGGCGTGTAAAGCGGACTCACAGTAGTGTACCCATAGGTCGTTATTATCTGATCTGATGAAGACGTTGTGTGGCGTGTGGGTTGTTAGGATCGAGTGAGCAACAAAGATGAAAGGAGGAAGAGTACGGAGGAGGAGCAAGGGAAGGAGGAGAGAGTGAAGGGGACGAAAGGGAAAGGAGGGAGAAAGAAAGGATGAAAAGTGGGGGAAGGGCTAGATTGAGGAGAAGGAAGTAAGAGTGAGATGGAGATGAAGGAAAGTAGGACAGGAAGAAAAGGGGGAGGAGGGAAGAGGGGAAGGAAGTGAAAGAGAAATAGTGGACAGAAGTGAAGGTTACAGGGGAGAGGGAGGGGAAAGAAAATGGGAACGGAAGGAGAGGAGGGGGACGTAGAAAGGAAGAAGAGGAAGAGGGATAAAGGTTAGGAAAGGGACTGTGGGAGTAAGAAACAAACAGGGAGAAATGAGAAAAGATGGAGAAAGAAAAGAAAAGGGGAGGGCAGAAAGGAAGGGGGAAAAAGGGATGGAGGTGAGGAGAGGGAGACGAGGGGAAGGAGGAAGAAGGGGGAGCGAACACGCGATCATAGACTACAGTAATGAGTCGTCCTATAGGAACGGGTGGAAGGGAAGGATGAGAAGGGGGGGAAGGATGGGAAAAACAGGGTATAAAGGACGAAATGAGGGGGAAGGAAGGAGGTTGGAGGAGGGGAGAGGACGAGGAGAAGAGGAAGGCGAGGGAGGGGAGGAGATAGAGATTGAGATTAAATAGGATGGAGGAGATAGAGAAAAGGAAATGGGGAAGGAAAGTGGTGGGAGAAGTGGGTAAAAGAATAGTGAGAAAGGAGAGGAGGGGAACAGAGGGTAAGGGAAGGGAAGGAGTTAGTGTATTTTTAACTCTAGGGAATATAGTGTGTGGAAGGGGAGGAGGATAGGTTGGGGTGAGGGAGAGAAATGGTGGAAGGTAAAGATGAAAGGAGGGAGTGAGGGAAAGATTGAAGAGAAGTAGGCAAAGAAGGAGGGAAGGAAGAAAGAAGGGAAGGGGAGGAAAAGGGAGTAAGAATGGGAACCCCCTCGAGACACTAGAATTTATGATCTCTCCATCCCTCCCTTTCCCCCTCCCTGCCTGCCTCCTTCCATTCCTTCCTTCCTTTCTCCCTCCTACTCTTTCTCCGTACTACATTCTTCCTTTCTTCGTCCACTCCCCATCCATCCGTCTTTTCCTTTCTCACCCGCTACCTGCCCACCCATTTATCTACCTCTCCTTCTCCATGCTTACTTACCTACGTGTATCTGCCTACCTAACTTTCCTGCCCACCTGTCTACCTGCTTAACCTATCTGCCTGCCTACCGACGTTCTCTGTGTCCCTAACTGCTGTCTTTCCTTCCCCTCCCTGTTTTCCACTTTCCCTCCCTCCCTTACTTTCTTCTTTCCTCTACCCCTGTTACCTGTGATTAATAGATTGATTGATAAAAGAGAGGGGGCGGGGGTGTGAAAGAAAGCGCAAGTGAATCAGAGAGAGAGGGAGAGAGAGAGAGAGAGAGAGAGAGAGAGAGAGAGAGAAATCTCATATATATCATCAGCTCCAAATGACATCCAAATATACCCCAACATACCCACATTTACACTCATAAATTTTCCAAGATCTATATAACGCGACGCATACGTATTGTGGTATGTGTGTGTGTATATATATAAATCCGGGTTAGCTTCTGGATAAGGAAGAATAAATATAGGTCAGGTTGTGGAGAGTGATGGTGGTAGTTGTGGTAGGACAGGATTGTGGTAGTTGTGGAAGGGCAGGATTGTAGTAGGGCAAGATTGTGGTGATTGGTAGTAATGGCTGGCTAGGATTGTGGTAATTTTGGTTGGGCAGGACTGTGGTAGTAGTGGTTAGACAGGATTGTGGTAGAAGAGGATTATGGTAGTTCTGGTTGTACAAGATTGTGGTAGTTGTGGTAGGTAGGGAGTGTTGTTTTATAGGGCAGTATTGTATCAGATGTGGTAGTTGTGGTAGGTCAGGAGTGTTGTAATTGTGGCAGTATCTCTTTAGTCAGGTCAGGAACTCCAGTATTTTCAGCGAGCTTTAAATTTTTGGTGTCTTAAGGATTGGTGGGTTCCGTTACAGAGGGGTTTAGGGGGAGGGAGGTGAAAAATGGGTGGCTTGCCTTGTAAACACTCCACACACACACACACACACACACACACACACACACACACACACACTCATGGATGCTTTCATACACATACATATATCCAATGACTTTTTAAAGGATATTCTCACTTGTCTTTTTATGGCTTAAACACTTCAAATGACGATGATTCATGGAAAGAGAGGACAAGCCTTGAACTTTATTAGCAGTTTTATCTTGTTCGCCTTTTCTGCAGTATACATTCATCAGGACACACACACACACACACACACACAATGTATGTATGATGCTTATTCATTCACCTTACACTAATTGAACACACATACACACACACACACACACACACACACACACACACACACACACACACACACACACACACACACACACACACACACACACACACACACACACACACACACACACACACACACACACACACACACACACACACACACACACACACACACACACACAATGTATGTATGATGCTTATTCATTCACCTTACACTAATTGAACACACACACACACACACACACACACACACACACACACACACACACACACTGAACGGGTCGAAAACAACCATTTTAAAAATAAGTGACCAGTGCATTTAAGGGTTAGGAATATATGAAATTTTTAGATATTAGTAGTACATCTCAAAAGAGAATAATGAATGGACCTAATAGAAAGAGGTGTCCACACTAAGAGATAGTTACACGATATACGTGGTAGTGTTGACCCTTCAAGTTACGAGACATCCAAATTCTTGACTGCTGTGGATTGTCAATTTAAGTTTTCTGGGAAGATGAGTATTTTCCTGAGAGGATGTTGTCGAAACACATGGGTGTAGCGGGTGGTCCTTTATTAACGCACTGTCTCTCCATACATGCTAGATGACACCAGGAAGATTGGACTTGTTCCATGGTCTGGGCAAGACTTGAAAAATGCTCGAAAACCAGACAATGGTCATTCAGGACTCAGTCTCAGAAGTAAAATAACATACCAAAACATAGCTGAAGTCCATTCCTAGACTTACACCCAGACTTGCAGCCCTAAAAGTGTTAGAACTTTCAGATAGTTTCATGCAAATTAATAAGATGAAAGTATTATACTTAAATGTGAAAAAATAAAATTCTCATAAGAGTATTTCAAGAATTTAGATAATGCAGCTGCCCCTTTGACCACCGTAACCCTTATATGTCAGGGTGATACTGCATAGGATAAGAACTTATCGCCTTATTTCATAATTACAAAACAGTTTTCAGTATCACAGTGCAATACGTGACTGCCTAGTCTTATCCCACGGTGGCAAGCTGTTGACAGTTTCTATACTTCCTCGCACAGCTGCTCTGTACTTCTCATTTCTAACAATTTCTATGGCAGATATCAGTTTCAAAACTGAAATACCGGCCGTGACAACCCAGGTCTCCACCACACCCCCAGGAGACTAAGGAGGGGTAGACAGCGCGCAGCATGTTCAGTCTATATGGACATAAGTTCACCCGGGTCTCGCGCCCCTATTCCCTGGAAGGCGCTCGATGAGACCACCCCAGTCCGAGTGCACTACCTCTTGGGCGAGCTAGCCCTCGCCAGGATCGTGGTGGAGCTGACCCTACAGCTCCAGGCAGCACCCCAGCGATGGCCCAAAACCGCGCAAACAAAGAGACGACCCATAGCCGCTCTGCTAATAAGGAGACAGCCTATAGCCGCTCCGACCAAAGGGCCACGGCCTATAACTGGGCCCCAGTGACAACCAAAAGCCAAACACAAAAAAAGGCCATGGCCTATAGCTGGGCTGCCAAAGGAGATGGCCCATAGCTGCTTCATCAGGTGCTGCCTACTCCCCCTGCAGAACCAGTGACGGCCCATAGCTGCACCAGGGAGTGACAGGTACACCCCCTCTCCTTCTGCCTCAGAGGGCACGACACAGGCAACGGCCCATAGCTGCGCCCATAGGTAGGAGACGGCCCATAGCCGCTCCTCGTCTACACGTCGCCCTCCATACTGGACTTTGGCGACTGCCCATAGCCGCGCTTCGTCTGTGTTCCCATCAGGGAGTCGGGCCCTGGTGACAGCCCAAAGCTGCACCGACAGCGAAAGGATGGCCCATAGCCACCCTCTGTCTGTTGCCCTTGGGAACCCAGCGATGGCCCATAGCCGCACCGGGGAGGGGCACCAAAACCCCTCGCCCCCCATGACTCCGCAATGCGAGGGTGACCTGGGGTCAGCCCTTCCTACTGGTAGGAGCGCAGGCCACCCCTCTGTTCACCCAGACCGAGGCAACCTCCAGGAGAACTTCTGCCCCGAGAACTGGTGAAGAGGCCCGGTGTTATCTCCTGGGCTCTTCTCCATCCAGTTGGCCCCCGAGGAGGACCTCCACCTGATGGACTCCGGCTGGGAACGACGCCGCAGCCCCAACCTGACAGTGACACCACGAGAAGGAGACCGCAGTCAGTGGGCCTCTGAGGGCGCCCCCAGGACCCCGTGGCGAGACCTCAACCCTCCCCGACGAAGGCGGTGCCTGAGGGAGCGCTTCCAGGATCTGTTCATCCGAAGCCCCAGGGGCCAGAGCCCAGTCTCCAACCCCGACAGTGAGGGGTCCTTTACCACGCCCAACCCAAACCCTTGACGAGAGACGACGCCCCTGAGAGTGGTTCCGTGGCCGCAGGACAAAGGGACTCTAGTAAGGACTCGGCCTACCCCAGGTCGATGACTGAATCCCCCAGGCCGCCCCCTTCCCCTTTGCCCGATCAGTGACATTCCCTAACAGTGACAGTGATATATGGCTCTTACAGACTGACAGCGAGAGGTCAGGACTGTGCAGTGTATGTGAAAAGTTTGACTCAGTGAAGTCAGGAAAAACACCTGAAACAGTGCACATCTGTTCTGTGTAAGGCGAGAGGCAAACATTCAGTGCCACTCTTTTAACTCTGTGTCAGTGTTCTGCCACCCTGTGTAAATCAAGAAACAGAAAACAGTGACATGACTCTTATAACTTTCGTGAAACTAGGACCAGAGTCATTGCCAGAGCAAGCTCCCCTGAACAAGTAAAACCTGTGTTTTGCCTCCCTAGTGGAAAAGAGCTTCTTGTGCAGAGACTGTAAAAGTTGTGTATTGCCCCCCAGACCTGAATTAAGACTCCTGTTTATCTAATATTATGTGCGATACTTCAAACTAACCTACCAGCCTATGTATTAATTTTGATTAGCATATTGTGTACACGTATTCCTGTTCCACAGTAAAGAATTTGTCAATACACGTGTAAGGTTGTTGCCCTGTGTTTTTATGCCCTGTTCCTCTCATACTGTGTCCAAGCTCCGGTCTAGAAAGGAAACCCAGCTACGCTCTAGGCGTTCTGGGGACAGGAAGCCGACCCTTAAGCGCCTGGCATAACAAAAACATTACTAGCACATGTTTAATACTACCAAAATACCTTTTAGGGGATTAGAAGTCGATATACTAACTCATAATGGGGCTAGAAGAAAAAGCTCCGGGCTGGAAAACTCGGTTTTGTCACAGAGCGTAAACAGTCTCTCCCCTCACAGTGAAGCACCCAACCTCCTCTTAGGGACCTTTATGATAAAACTTTTAAACTACCTATGACATTTCATTTTAGTAGTGTGGAAAAATATCAGAATTACATCACATCATGGCCATCATCATCATCATCATCATCATCATCCGGACCTCCTTTCCCACCCTAGGGCAGGGTGAGGAGTAGCGATGTCCAGACAGCCCAAATTTGCCCAATCCAATGGGCCATGCTTCCATTCATTCATCATTCAAGCCCCCGGAATCCTAGCTCTATCGGATACGTCAAAAACATTCATCACGTTCTGTAGCTTCACATAAATGTATCCGATTGAGTCAATCCGGACGCTTCCATGTTAAAAAAGGGAGCCAAATCCCTGATCATGAACTTCTTCTCACAACATTCATCCAGCCAGCTCGATCTCTTGTCAGTTCCCTAGCCTTACCGACTTCCAAACCATTCTTCCTCACACACTCATCCACCATATCTCTCCACCTTCTCCTTGGCCTACCTCGCCTCCTCCCTCTTTCAAATTCGCTCAGGTATACCTTTTCCACCACTCTGTTGTTATCCATTCTCTCCACATGACCATACCATCTCAGTACACTCTCTTCGATTTGGTGCCTACTCTTCCATTCATACCGCCCATTACGATCACTTTATAGCTCCTGGGCATTTCTCCCACTACTTCATCCAGCTCATCCCAAAACCTGTCTTTCTCTCTCTCACTCCTGTCCTCACATGGTGCATACGCTACAATCACTGCCACCTTCACCTCAAACTTGAACTTGACATACATACACCTCGAGCTGACACATCATGGTAAATATGTATAAAAACATGGGATATTAAGCTGTAAGGTGTAAAGATACTGTTGGCATTTATTTTCAGTCTGTACACACACACACACACACTAATTACTCTGTGCACACATTTTAACACACAAGCACACATAGAGCTTTACAGAGAGAGAAAGAGAGAGAGAGAGACCCAGCATGCTCCCACCTCCCAAGTTTCATTATCAGATGCCTGTGGTAAGATCCAACTATGAGATGTTTCATGTATGGACTGATATTCCTTTGTATGTGTCTAGAATACCCATTTTCGAAAAAAGAACCCATTTTACGTATTTCCCTTTGAATCTTTCATGAGGAAGCCCAGATACAGTACACCACCAGCTATCAGAGGCTTGAGTATGCAGTCAACTCTTTCTTCAGTTTGATGTACCATTTTACTAGTTATGCTCAGTTCTCTCGTTGTAATACCAGATTCCAGGATCGAGGTGGATCGGAGGATAATTCATTGAACGTAGACTCCTAAAGTTCACAGGCAATGATTGCCATAGGCCTAGCCTTTTCCTTCATGCTTCTTTTCTGCCCATTTTTTCCCCTCCATAGTTTGGTAAGACCTAGATAAACGTTTCATCAAAGAACCTTCTTCCTATTTATGGCCAGAGCACTGTCAGCTGTCATAAACAGATTTTATTATACTGTAGTGTGAAAGAATTTCACATCTACTTTTTGATAAACATGTCTTTGGGAGTTTTATGGCCATTTACAGAAAATTTTGTTTGGATTTTTGCACCCAGTAATTACAAATTTTTATGACCATTGCCATAATCATCATCCTGACCTCTTGCAACCTTTACTTCCCACCAAAGGATTATTATATTTTTACATTAACTAGATTTCATGGCTTAACGGTGTTGAGTCATTCTTCATTTCACAGTGCACTGTACATTTACTGTGGCAGATATTACCGTATTTACATATTCCCAGCTTACCATGGGGGAAAATGCTTTCATTCTAATGTCAGAGTAGACTGGATGCATTCATATAGCCTTTGTGAACCTCTCACACAGCTGAAGTAGCGAACCAAAAATTATCGGTTAAAAACAAAATTGTCTTGACTCCTTATGTCAAGAAATAATAATGATGAACTGTCATGGCAGCAAGGGAGAAAAAAGGGGTGAGATGGAGGGAAGAGAAGATAGTAATCGAGAGGGAGGGGGGTGGGGGGGGGAGAAAGCTGCTGAAGGCAACTTCGAGTAAGGGATTGCTATTATTGTTTAAGTAAAACTATTACGTATACTGTACTGTACAGTATTTATAAATAAACCAATCCACCATACACACTGTTTATTTTTAATTTTTGTACAAACATTACCACCCCAGAATGCCATCACAGGAATGTTGGTTTTATACTCACATAACTTTATTAATAGACTATAAATAATTTGATGAACAACACTGGGCAAAGTACAGTATAAACAGAAATACCATCTAATAAGACCTTGTAGCAATTTATGACAAACTAATTATATTACATCAGACAGAGAACAAATGTACAGCACTTCAGGACACAGTATTTAGTAAACTGTAGCAGACTTAAGTATACACTACACAAAAACAAATCAGTATTTAATGCTATTATTAAACTTACTACACACATACAGTTCCATTTAAAGGTTTCAGATTAAATGTAGATATTTCCTGTTAGCTTTAATTTCATTAGTGTTTCAACTTAGTTTTAAGGCTGTCAAAAGTATGAACCACTTTAAATACAGAACCATGCTTTGAGTACCATACACAATTAATAAGAATGTGCATTACCGATAAGAAGATACGAGACTTTGGCATCAAGTTTTTCTAATGGTCATAGTTCTGCTACACTTTTGGTAAATTAAAATATTTGATTCACAGAAATTATCATATTTGTGAGGGAGATGAATACGTAAGTACTGTATTTGGACTGGAGGATTTTCTAGGAGCATATTTTAGCTCAAATGATTCCAAATTATAATTTTAAGAAATTCCAAAAATGCAGTGACATTTGGCCAGATTCAATGACAGTTTTAAAAATTTTCCCCTAATCTAAGCCTCTGAGTGTAATGATGGCTTTGATTTTTCACGTTACCATCAAAACAAAAGGGTTAGGAACAGTCTCCACTACATGGATCTCTCGGGTGCTGAATAAAATGGTCTGGTTTTAACAATAGATTGTTAGACAGTGCCAGGCTGGGGATTTGCATCCTGGGCTAGGCTTGGGGCTCCCACAAACCAGGCGTTGGGGAAAAAATAAATAAATAAATAAAATAAAATACTCAGTTTGATTTTTGAAGGCTCCAACATGCTTGCATGCACCGGCCTTGGTCACCTAATGGCGGCATTCCATGCTGCTCCATCCATGGCAGCCTCCCTGTTCAGTCCCTTAACCCTGAAGCCACACTTAATGACCTCGTCCCACGTCTTTCAGTCTACCCATCGCAGCCACACCCTCAACATCAACACTTCTCACTTTCTGCACCCAATTATCATCCCCCATCCTCTCCACATGCTCAAACCATCTCAATCTACCTCTCCTCATCACAACACCAATACACTCCAGTCCCATCCTACCTCTCAACTCTTCCATCGTAAACCCAGCCCCCAAAGGCTTTGCACGCAGGGACGCACTGCACATCCACCTAATCATTGTCATTTCTGTATGTTTGAGCCTGTGAATATCCTCTTCCTATACTGTCCAGGTCTCACTACCATACAGTATTACACTCCTAACACATGTTGCATACAAAGACCCCTCAGTACGTAGGGAGAGTCCTCTCAATGTCAGGAGAGACAAGATCTCCCTGAACTTCTTCCAACCACTTCTCACCCTAGCCACAGAACTAGCTTAAAAATGTTCCCCTTTTTATATTTCTAAAATTTAAAAAATACAGGTATCAAGGTTTGAGGGGGTCCCGCCCATACATTATTTTTCCCATAAGATTATGTATTCACAGTACGCAAAATCACAGTGCACGAGGTGGTGGACCACCCATCCACTCGCACACTGTGCAAGCCCATTGTGTGTATATGTATACAGTATATATAAATATATATATATATATATGGTGACATATAGAGGTGTAGGAGGACTACTGGGCCTTGAGTGCAGGCTGTGAAGCTTATGCCCAGAGTCGGACACATAAAAATATATATATATATATATATATATATATACAGTATATATATATATATATATATATATATATATATATATATATACACTCAACCCCCTGCTATCGCGCATTCAGCTATCACGTTTATCTGCTATCGCGCACACATCAAATGCACAACCATACATGCTATCACGCACCCCAAGACCGCTATCACGTGTCGTGTTTGAAGGCAGGCTAAGCGAAACTTATTCACAAGGCACTTCATACGAGGTCTGCCGAGTATACGATGGTTAATCGGAACGGTAACATGGTAAAATTGCCGACGATACCACGGGCATTTGGAATGTATCTGAACAGATTCCCACCGAGGATACAACAGGCAAAACAGTGTGAACAAAACCCATTCGACTCGAAAGAGTATATCGTACTATAGCATTGAAATTTAGCCTAACACTGAATACTTATTAATACTGTATTTTAGAATAAATATCAGTCATTTTCAAACCCTTATAAAGAGTTAATATTTCCTATGCTGAGAAAACTGTGATGTCGATAAAGTAATCATGTGTTTACAACTGAGACGGGGCTCTGGCAACAGTATAAGGAACGTGTGTGATAGCGTGCAAGTTTTGTTCCACTTAAATCTTCCTCAGCTGTTCCTGATACGATGTACTGTGTGATACCCCCTTTAGCTGTGGACACTAAGAAATCATGGAGACAGATAAAGAGATCTGGCGGCAATTAAGCCACTCCCAAGCCTTGGAACCCATCAAACCACCCAAGCCTTAATCCTTATAAAAGTTTGATGGCCTTTTATGTTGTTTATTTATTCATTATACTGTTATTATTAATATAATAATGCTTTATTTCATGTTGGAGGAGAGATTGGCAGGAAATCGCAGGTAAAAAGTAGTTAAAAGATAGAAAAATGGGCCACCAAAAAAACAATTAGAAATTTTCCCATTGACTGTTCAGTTCAGCTATCGCATATTCAGCTATCACGCGCATTTGCTGTGACCAATTAGGCGCGATAGCAGGGGGTTGAGTGTATATATATTTACACTCCTTATGGGGCAATGTAGTTTTGGATGATGGATGGATGGATGGATATATGATATATATATACTGTATATAGATGGATAGATATAGAGATAGATAGACAGATAGATAAACAGATATACTGTATATATATATAGTAATACCCAGATATACAATACCCCTACATGCGATACCCCGGCTTAGCGATGTGGGCAGAAATACCACCATACCCCGCCCAACGATGGCCAAACCCTGGTTTAAGGATGGGCTTTTATTTTATTTTTTTTTTACCAATCTTTATGACATTTTAGACTAAAATTGTGTGTTTAGGTTGATTCATAAACTGTTTTTAGACTTGGATTAATGTGTTTTAGCCATAAGTGGGGTGAACATTGTCATTTTGAGGTACAGTTTACTAAGCTTGATTTTTACCAGACATATATTTGATGATTTTCAAATTTTATTTGTTGGTTTCAGTGAGTTATTTACAGGTGTTAGGCTTTGGTTAGCTTCCTTTACAACTGTTAGGCCATTTAGATTGGCTGCTCATTTGGGTGGGTTTTGGACTTGGTTTGGGGGGAAACCCAAGAATGATTAATGGGTCCCATTACTTTACATGTTAAAAGTACTCTGATATACGATACCCCACCTAATGATGGGGCTTTACCTAACCAATTACATCATTAAACCGGGGTATGCCTGTGTGTATGTATGTATGTGTGTGTGTGTATATATATATATATATATATATATATATATATATAAAACACATCATCAGAACAGGTAACAGGATCTGAATGAGGGGAAGAAAAAAAAAAAAATGAAGAATTAGGCAGCTAGGGAAGGAATAATCTGAATACCTTATGCCAAAATAGACATCGTTGAAGCCTTTAGGTTGCTGTTCATACAATGAAACAGTTTCAGCAAAACGATGCTGTAGGAAATATTCCTAGAGAAACAATGTTTTATACAATTTTTAAAGACTTGTCCAACCATCCATTCATCATCCAGTCCTTGTCACCCAGTAAGAAGCGTAGGAACCCAGGGCTGGGCAAATTGGTCCTGTCATTTAAGATGAGAGTGTAAAAGGAAGAAAAGAAAGAAAAAAAAAAATGCTCATCATGAAAGCACTTACTATTTGAATGTAACCACAATAACAATACAAACAGTGGATCATCTAGGTGAGGATATAACTCACAGGCTATGTGTACCTGAAGAGACAGTCATACTGTACTACTGTAAATTCCAGTGATACTCAAAATATTTCATTATATGTATTCTGATAAATGGATAGAAAAATGCACTGATTACATAACTTGAGCTTTTGGGATGCAACCTTGTGTGAGAGCAATGCAATACTTGAACACAGACTTTAACTGTACATAACTTATTTTATAAAAATACCTTAATGCATGTAAAAAGGCAGTCTTAGAAGCCAGTACTAAAATTTAAAAGAAAAAAGAAAAAAATATGAAAATACATGATATCTAGCAAAAAAAAAAAATAGAACAAAATCTTATGTCTGAACAATGAAGTCCAACTCTGATATGGAAGACTAAATAAGATAACTGATAGGTAAAGAATTACACACTAAAGACAGACTGATTCATTACTTTGAGGCCCCACAATAATGCTAATATATCCATTATTAAAGAATGGACTTAAATAAAACTCTATACAGTAATCCCGTTTATCCGATGCTGCGTTACCCGACGTACATCATTATGTAACAGAGTAAAAAAAATTCACTCACTTGATGTAGTGCTGCTCTAGAGTGACTGTCCTTTCCTCTCTTCCTTCCTTCCTTTCCTTCCTTCCTCTTCTGTCTTTCTTTCTTTTGTTCTTCCCTCTTCCTTCTGTCTATGGGTGACTCTACACTTAGTGACATGCCAGATGGTTTTGTGTACACCAGGAAGCCATTTACTGTGCTGGCTGGTAACCTTATAACCAAATTAGGATGCCTGGTGGTTTGGTGGGTAATTAAGGTGCTGCAGTCAGATTGAGCCTGTGCAGGTTTATATCCAAGGAGCGGTTGGGGTGTACTGCTCACGTAATGCCACTCAGGAACGAGTGAGGCTGGTCACTGTCATCTTAAATATCAGGACCAACTTGCCTAGCCCCAGGCTCCTATGCTCCACATGGGGCAAAACAGGATTAGATGATGTAGGTATGTATGCATGTATGCATTTTTTTTTTTTTAATGCATTAAATGACAGCAAACACGGAAACTAAATCTTTCAAACTGCCCAGCACCACTGATGATGCCTACCAAAACAATAGCAGCTGTCCACTCCACCTCAGTTACAAAGAATAGGTCATCTTATGTTAGTGTGTTTTAAGCTCATCATGGATTTTGTGGCCTTTGTTACAAGGACTCATATCTTGCCCTTGTGCTGTGTGCATGCCTGTAGCTTCTTTTGTGGAAAATAATGTTTCCGTAAATATGCACAAAGTTGGTGCCAGCTTGTCTCCTTTGTGTTACATAACTTATATGCCAGTCATCTACTCTTGGGTCTTCTTATATTCATCTATGTATCTCATGCGCACTTTCAATAAATAAAATAATATTCTTAGTGTTTGTAGCTCCTGCTGTGGAAAATAATATAATGCATACATAAATTTGCATGTAGTTGGAGCAAGCCTTTGTGTTTTGTAACAAGTAGCTAGTCGTCTGCTTTCAGTGTTACTCATACAGTATTTATCTTCATATCTCACTCTCACTTTTAATAACAGTATTCCTAGCATCTATACCTGAATATACATTCAGTGCAGGTGAGATGGGTCTGGAGTGGAATATGTATCAAAGGAACTCATTAAAATCATGTTAACATATGAGAGGCTGTGTAAGAATTATACAATGAATATATAAAGATAGCCATTGGAAAACTGTTACAGAGGCAGGTTTTGCATATTGATAGAGAGACCTGTATAGGATTTTATAGGGTTATACCCTCTGTAGAGGAGTTGGGGGAGGAAGTAGTACGGCATTATTCAACAGGGCCTTGGCAATATTATGACAGATACATGGGGGACTGCTGTATTTAAATACATCAGTCTGTGTCAGTCAAATACTGCATCTGACAGACTCCCCAACATTTGAAATTAGAGATAAAATATCTTGTTTCAACACAAGAGCCCCCTTTCCTTTTCCTTTGGCTGTGGGGTCGTCTTAATGTGGGGGAAGTTTGACACAATTGTTTAGTTAAAACATTTTTAGGGAGAATGCAGCCATGGCAGTGGTTGAGTTGCACTGAAAATCAGTTTGTTTGGATCATTGGGTTTATTTTAAGATTAAATGCTGAAGGAGACTGTTCTCTAAGCATGGAGTAACTGTGGAAGTGAAGAATACAGTATAAGTACCAAATTTAACTTAAATTGGTTCATTAACCCGTGGCGTCCAGGTGACGTGTATACGTGATGGCCCGGGGACATCCGGGAGGCATGTACACATGATCTAGTGTTTTGCAGCATTGTTTGAATATTCTGCGGGTTATTTTCACCACATGCAGCCACTGGCAACTCTCCTGCATGCATGCAAGTTACGCTTCAGTTACCTGCTTACCTCCAAAATGGACAGACCTACGCAAAAAGTTTTCCTTGTGTCCGGGTCCTCAGCTGAGCGCCTGCAGCTGCTGACTTCAACGCCAATGAAGTCCAAAAGCCAAAAAAGAATAGGCCTCAGTGATAGTGCCATAGGGAGAGAACTCGAGGTGACATTATCACCAATTGTGAGTGGAGAAAGTGACTCTTCCTCTGAGGAAAGCAACCGCCATGATGTGTCGATATTTATGCGTCGGATGAGGAAGGTGGATCACGTGAGTCCTCCACTGTGTGCCCATCGTTTCCCCCTGTACGTTCATCTGCTATTTCTGATGATGGGAATGGTTCAGAGGGTACTGATGATCCTGGAGAGGGGATATTGGCATGGATGAGATGGAAGAGGAGGCAGGAAGTGGAGAAAGGGAGGAGGGGAAGGAGGGAGGGAGAAGGAAGCGTGGTAGGGCAAGCCTCGCATTAGTGCTCTGTATATTTATGTGAATAATGGAAGCAGAAAATTTGTTTCATGATGAACTCGGTGCCTTATTTTTTATTGAAAGTTTTTGCGTGTGTACATATTTGTTATGATGAAAAAGTGCAAATCACAGGAATGAAAACTTCTGTTGTAGTGGAAAATATAGTGGAGTGGCAAAAGGGAGAAGGTGGAGGAGGAAGCACGGTAGGGCAAGCGTCCGCACCAATGCTGTGTATATTTATGTAAATAATGGAAGCAGAAAGTTTGTTTAATTATGAAATCAGTGCCTTATTTTTTATTAAAAGTTTTCATAAGTGTACATATTTGTTATGATGAGAAAGTACAAATCATAGGAAAAAAGTACTGTTATAGTGGAAAATATAGTGGATTATGGATAGTACATAGATAACTATTTTGCTCATAATATTATTATTTAGGTTTTATGTTGTTGTCGTCGTCATCATATTAGTAGTGGTGGTAGTAGTAATAGTAGTAGTAGTAGTAGTAGTAGCAGCAGTAATAGTAGCAGTAATAGCAGCAGTAGTAGTAGTAGTAGTAGTAGTGGTAGCATCAGCAGCAGTAGTAGTAGTAGTACAGTAATGGTAGCATTAGTAGTGGTAGTAGCAGTAGAAGGCTAGTATAAGCCTTAGTTGTGCACTGCACGTCAGCCACGCATACGGACAAGGGCGAAAAAAAACAACAAAAGTTGCCCCCTCTCCCCACTCACTGTTTCAGACTACACGCACTTCACAGACGCTCTGAGACAATCAGCTTGAAGTTGAAGGATTGATAAGTATTACGATACTTAGTTTTTTATTTTTGGTTAAGTATTAGCTGGGATATTAAGGTTTAAAAAAAGGTGATTTTCTCTTAACTGCTCGGCTAGGAGAAGGGTAAGCAGAAGTATATGCCGAATGCGATGAGTTAATAATGAAAATATTTAAATAATTCTGGGGCCTCAAAGTGGTTAATCACCCTGTATCTAATATAAAAGTACATGGCATAAAAAAAAAAAAAAAAAAAAATGTATGAACAAATAAAAACCATCTCTGATATGGAAGACTGAATAAGAAAACTGAGAGATAAAGAATTTTAGTAAACTTAAAATAACTTCAGCTAAGGAAAGCATTAAGTAGCATATCATATAACCTTTTGTATTTATCCCCAGAGTATCATACTGTGCTATACAACAATCTGGAAATGTTTGGATATGTGAATGGCTCAGAGAGAAACTAACTTCAGTACAAAAAATGTCTAAGTTGAGTAGAGTCCTCTGACTTGGCCAACCCTACAACTCCGTGTGTTTATGTGTGCTGCTACCATCTTCCTCCCCACTAGCTCCATCATCTGGACTTGTGCAGGCTGCTGGTGTGGTGAAGAGAAAAACGTATTCACATCTGTTTGGTTCAGTAACAGCTGTAATGCGTGCTTCTGTCCCGCATGAGATGTGGACCTGAAAAATTGGAACATGGTTACTGTATAAAATGAAACCAAACTTTTTTTTCCATCTCATTAACTTCCTTCCAACACACGCGAAAATCTACTTTGACAACGGAAGTAAATATGAATGAAATTCTCTTTCACTTAATAGAATGACAAAATAAATTTACTACAACATGATTCCACCTGTTGTTTTAACTTGTATGCTCTTTAATGAATGTTATTACAAACTAAGCAGTAGAGTACTGTACTTATACCATTCTTAATTATATAACATGGTGTTTTCAAACTGATAGTAACCAGAACAAACTCCTAAAAGTGCACTAGACCCATTATAGGTTAAGAGAAATAGTTTCAAGTCCTGTAAGGCTGAGGTGCTTCCCACAACTTAATAAAATCTATGTCCCAATTGTAACTTAGAAAGTACTCTAAAGAAAGAACATATAGAGATCTAGCTTCACTGTGACTGTAGACAACGTAGAAGGGTGCTAGTGCTGCCATAAAGTATAGCTAACAGTAGGAAGGACACAGCCGATAGGATGAGGGGGAGTTTTGGTACTACTTTGCCCTTGGTAGTTGAGATACATTATAATACTGTACCTACATTATATGTAACAGATGCTAAGAATTAATCACAATAAAAATGTCATTTTAAACTGATACACAGACATAACTGGTGGTGAAGTTTGTGTTCTCTGCCAGGGTAGGGAATATTTTTTAGTGTGGTGCTTCATGCCAGCTACAAAAATAACTGCTGATGAATGGACTTTTTTATTAAATACACAAGATATTGGTTAAGTACTATATTAGCTGAAAAATAACAAACACATATATAACAATATACTATCACTGAAAATGTAGTAGGGCATCAGTGATGCACCATCTAATGGAATGATTGATGATCTTTCCACTTTCACCACTGATAGAAGGTCATAACCTTCCATTCACTGTATACTGTACAACCACAGTGGTGTGGGGAACTCGTCTTGGTATACCTATTTGCACAAAGATAGCAGTGACTCTACTCCTCTGGATGTATGAAAATCCCTCAAATCTTTCCCCGAGGCATTAGACACCCACAGCAACATGTTTACATACAGTCTAGCCAACTGGACATGACAGTGCATCCTAACCTAACTGGAAGGTTTTGCCCCCCAAGCCCCTCCACAATGTTAACAACCTTGAACTACCACTAAACCTAACCTTGAAAGTCCCTAATACCAACCAGGCAAAAACTTCCTCAGCATGTAAACCCGTCACATACTGTATGAGCCAAATTTTCTAACCCTAACTTCACTATCTCATAACACAATCAGTCACAAAACTCTTTTCACTCATTTCACTAAACATGAACACTTGAGTTTTACTGCTCCCTCATCATTAACCTCTAGTTTTTATCACTTTCCAACAAAGCGCCTACCCACATCATAAACACCATTTTTTTTTTTTTTTAATGCTCCCACACCACACACTACTCTGTCCAATATTTTTACTTTTTCCTTGGGAAAAATGCTTTTTTTGTAGGCCACAGAACCCTAGCAATGACTGACAAAAGCTATCTATCTATCTATCTATAGCCTGACGCCCTAATCCCGCAAAGGGTGGCCGCAGACAAAACGCCTCCAAGTCACTCTGTCACCCACCATTTGACTCCCCTCCCCCCAACTCACCCCTCCCTCCCTCATATACCTCTCAACTCCATCCCTCCACCTCATCCTCGGTCTACCCCTCCCTCTCCCTCCCTCCACCTCACCTATATACACCCTCTTAGTCAGTCTTTCATTCTCCATTCTCTCCACATGTCCAAACCACCTCAGTGTATTTCTCCTAAGCACAACATGTAAACAAACGCAGCTATCTGGAAATCCGATACCTACATGCACCCATTTTGTTTCAACTGTGCAGTTGAATGATATTAAACTGTTACTGAACAACACAGGGAGAAATTACATGCTCATGTTACTGTGGGATCACTGCTTTCCAGTCTTAAATTGCAACTCTACTACTATAACAACTACTGTGCAATTGTACTAACCAATGATATTTTGTATACTGTATAAAAATAAAGCATATTAAAAAGTTAATGGAATAAAAACACATCAATTGCACACATAAAATACAGTGACTTACATCAGCTGATCTGGTTGGTCCATTCCAGCAAGCCTGACCATTAGAGTAAAGTTGGCGGGAATAGCGAGAGTCCTCAGGGCCTGTCCATTCCCCCCATTGGCCTAGCCGGGTCTCACCGTGGCCTGATTTGGGCTTTTGTACTGCCTGGAAAACAGAAAGCATGGGTTGAAGGGTACTGGAAATGAAAGAAACCAACACGGGTGCTTGTTTGTTAAGGTAACAACTGATTTTCGCATTGAAAAATAAAAAGACAAATTTTAGACTAAAACTAATACTGTACTGTATTTGCTGGCTCAGAGGTTACAGAGCCTGATGCTATCATAGGCCTATAAAAGACCTTGAATACCTGGTTTGCTCATCAAAAAATGGTCTTCTGTGAAAAACACTGACTATGCACTAACATTATCCCATGAACCTCTTCTGGATCAGATGCTGTGAAGCTCAACAGAGCCACCCATAGCAAGAACTTAGCACTGCTTATATGTTTACGGATACTTTTATTTCCAATACTCAAGTAAAAGTTATATGAAGGAGGGAGGGCAAGACCAAAGGTCCGGGTAGGTAGTATTGAGGCATTACACTTTGAGTACAAAGCATATTTCTCTTCTTATTAAAAAAAAAAAAAAAACAGGGCTCAGTTCTCAAAGCTACAACTTATTCTAAAACCCAACAATTTAGTGAATGAAGGTGCTGATACAGCATTCAACCAAATTTGGTTGCCTAATACAAAAAAATTAAGTTATTTTTCTCTTCTGTCAGTTCATCCCCCCCCCCACCTTTTTTTCAAGGATGAGGGCAACCAAACCTTGAAGTGGAGACAAAAAGGGTGCCACCTAAAAAAGGCAACAAACAACCTGAATAGGTGGAGACCATCATCCCATGAATCAAATCCAAATCGTTTGTTAACCTGAAATGCTGTTGTTCTGCAACCCTAGGGTCATCTAGATGTGTACTTAGTGGACTACAGGAATGTGCCACCTCAACTGGTCGCTCTGAGATCTGTCGAGGTTGCACTGAGGGAATCCCTGTGCCATAATAGTGATGTGCATAAGATGTGTGTGTGGGGGGAATTTAATTACTGTGAAGGCATAGAAGATTGCTTGTGGGTTGTACTGTAAATGGGGATGCATTACAGTCTAGCTTGGTGCACTTGTACCTCTCAGGATGGGGTAGTTTCTGAGGGGTAGATATCTGGCAGTGAGTTGTGGAGGACACCATTTGGCTCAGGCTTCTGGGTGGCTGTGTGCAATGTTGAGCAGAGGTAGAGATGTTACTTAAGCATTTTATTGTGTTGGTAGCTGTTTATTTCATTTCTTTGTGGAGGGGGGGAGTGCTGCATAGAAGTTAAAAGAAGATGGATCTTGAGCTTAAATGATGTATTGTGCACCTCTCATACTCATATTATTATTGACTGATAATGTCTTTTGTGTCTAAACGTAGGTGATCTGTACTATGGTCTTAGGGTAATCTGTTAATATTTTTAAGGCTTCATTTTGTGTGTTTTTAAGCTTTTCCATGTTTGTGGTGATTAAAGCAATGCCCCTACTTGAGCTAGTATAATTCACAGTTCTGTTGTTTGGAGATAGTGCATGCGAGTGTTTTCATGGCACTGAGTTTTTCAATCTGTAGCAGCAGTAGTAGTTGTTCCCTAGGCAGTCTGGCAGAACAGCCCCTGAGTCCCTTAGGAAGGCCATGGTTGAGACCAGGCTTTCCCACAGACCTCTCAAAGAGTGTATGTTGTGTTGTTGGCGTAGGTGATTGTGTGCAATGCAGTCTTCCATAATGTGCTTAATAGTATGGGGTGCTGTGTTGCATCCTGGACAGGCATCAGCAACGGAGTCATCCAGCCTCTTCTGGTAACTTAAGAGGGCTGGATGGTGCCCACATCTCGGCCTGGCCAGGTGGACCCTGTCCTCATGAGGGAGATAGGATTCAGAAGGGTGGATGTCAGGAGGCCGTGCAAGCAGCTGTGTGTTGTCTTTAAGTGACTGAATGGATGGGGTATATGGATGGGGTTATACAAGAGATACAAGGTAGGGCAGTGGATGGTGGAGTGGCCCAAATGAGAGAGGGCAGTGTTTGGAAACTCCCTGTACGGTACTGTTGTTTGCAGATGATACTGTGTTGTTAAGTGAAGACAAAGGGGAGCTGCAAGGCTTAGTGGATGAGTTTGGGAAAGTATGTAAGAAACAGAATCTAAATGTGAATGTATCGAAGAGTAAAGCTATGGTCTTTGAGAGAAGTGAAGTGAGTGAATGTACAGTGAGGTTGGATGAGGAGGAAATGGAAAATGTGAGTGTGTTTAAGTACTTGGGTAATGTGAAGAGTAAGGATGGAAGTTTAGAGAATGAAGTACTTGAAAGGGTGCAACAAGGAAGAAAGGCCGCTGGTTCCTTGAAAGCAGTGATAAGAAACAGGAAAGTGAGCATGGAAGTGAAAAATTACTACATGACAGTATTGTGATACCAACTCTAACGTATGGAGGTGAAGCTTGGACCTAGTTGGAAGGATGGAAAAGAGTGAGAGCAGTGGAAATGAGTTATTTGAGAGGAGTATGTGGAGGCACATGGAGAGACAGACTGACAAATAAGGAAGTGAGGGAGCATCGTGATGTGGATGTGATGGGAAGCGTTAGGAGAAACACATTGAGGTGGTTTGGCTATATGGAGAGAGCGAGACTGATGAGGAGGGTGTGTAACATGTTCAGCAAATGAGACGAACCTTTGCTAAAAAACATTGGCTAGGCACTTACACAGTCCCACAATCTCCTCTAGGTCAACTATTATGGAGCTTAGTACAGCTCAGATGTTTGTAAATCTTACTGTGCTGTCCTAAGCAGTTTCTGCCAGATTAATTTAGACAGACATGAATGTCACACACCCTCAACCCTCCTTTAAACAAACATTCCCACAGGAAAGACACCTCAGACTTCTGAGACATACTTTGAACTCACACATGACTTTGTAAACTATCTATTTATCTATCTATTGCCAGATGCCTTAATCCCGTAAGGGGTGGCCACTAACAAATCGACTCCATGTTGCCCTGTCCCCCACCATTTCACTGCCTTGCTCCCAGCTCACACCCCTCTCTCTCATATCTCTCTCCACTCCATCCCTCCATCTCATCCTTGGCCTCCCCCTCCCTCTCCCCCCTTCCACCTCACTCACATACACTCTCCTCATCAGTCTCTCACTCTCCATCCTCTGCACATGGCCAAACCACCTCAATGTGTTTCTCCTAACACTTCCTATCACATCCACATCCACACCACAACACTCCTTCACTTCCTCATTTGTCAGTCTGTCTCTCCTTGTGACTCCACATGCTCCTCTCAACTCATTTTCACTGCTCTCACTCTTGACTTCTGTCGCTCCGACACGGTCCAAGCTTCACTTCCATACGTTAGAGTTGGTATCACAATACTGTCATGTAGTAACTTTTTCACTTTTATGCTCACTTCCCTGTTTCTTATCACTTCTTTCAAGGAACCAGCATCCTTTCTTCCTTGTTGTATCCTTTCAAGCACTTCACCCTCTTAACTTCCATCCTTACTCATCACACTACCCAAGTACTTAAATGCAGGTTGGATGAGGAGGAATACATATATATATATACATATATAAAACAACAGGTTCAATAACATCATACCGTGAAGCAGCCATGGGTGGGAAGTAACAATGCCACCTTATACCAGTCATGTGTAAGACAGCATATAGACAGTACTATGATAAGGAAGACTGGATCAATATAAAAATACTAGACAATTGGTCCCCCTTTTCAGTATCCTGTCCAGTCCACCCTACTGATTATTCCGTTCCATTTCCAGTGTACAAATTTGAAATTAACATAAAACAGAATTTACATCTAGCTGTAGGCCACCCTGACACCTTTAATGGACACAGTTTTGCAAATCTCTTACCTTATCAAATGGACAAAGGCGGTAAACATATTCTCGATCTATGAATTCATAGCACTTGCCCTCCATAGCTCTGTACTCTTCCTGTGGACCATAGTCCTTCCCTTGGGCTTCCTCCAGGGACCGCAGCTCTCGTGTCAAGTCCCGCACACGACGGTCAGCCTCATCAAACTGTTCCCGGGCCTCATTGGCAGCTGTGGGAAAGTCAAGGGTGTTAACTTAAAAATAGTAACAGCCACTTCTATATTAAATCCTTCATTCAATAACATTTTTCCACTACAGTCTTGCTACTTAGACAGCTTCATTCAGCTTAAGAGAGACTTTTCAAACAGAATTAGTTAGCCTGTCCAGTACGAGAGAGCCTTTCCAAGGTGAAAATGTTTACCTGTCCAGTACAAGAGATCTTTTCCATGGTGAATATGTTTACTTGTCCAGTACAAGAGATCTTTTCCAAGGTGAATACAACTGTCTGGGGGCAGCAAAAATAAAATGACAATAGGTGTAACTATCAAGAGGCTAATCCGCTTGAGATGTAGTGACCCAAGTTAAGTAAATTATCAACATGGAGGTTCTTAAATCAGATGATGTTCTGGAGGCAATGCAGAGGGTTATTTGGGAACCATGTAAATTTAATGCTACTGCAGAGAGCCTTTGGGAGGCATGACAAGCACTCGCTGAATTTCCCTATTTGCAGCAATCTCTCTGATGTAACCCCCACAAAGTAGGAGGGACTACTGTAATAGGAGAGCACTCCAAAAGTACTGAGAAGAGGTTAATGAGGAGTGTATCCATCCCTTCCAGGTAAAAAGGCTTTTAGAGCTGTATAAGTACTCCTCCAGTTAGGAAAACTTCTAGAGTTGAATAAGATAGCCTGAAGACAGCAAGAATATACAGTAATGAAATAAAAGACACCATATTGCAGAGGTTAATACTACAGTAAACCCTCTATAATTCAGATTAATTGGGGTGAACCCTATGTCGAATTATCCAAAAATCCGAATTATTGGAGCTCATGCTTGCCCCTATCCCCAAATGACACCCATGCTCACTGAAACATGGCTTTTTCACAAAAATATTGAACAGTACTGTATTTTATTACTTTATACTCAAAGAGTGCACAATACAATAAATAGTGTAAAACTTTGATAATGAAGTCTTGCAACATAGTAGTAGAGTACAGTACACTTAACTGCACCGAAGTTACTGTACAGTTCTTAGAAATTATATTTATTGCTCCAATCGGATTGAGCCAGTGAAGGTTTATATCCATTATTTATTACTACACTTATCTCGGATTGAGCCAGTGAAGGTTTATATCCAAGGGGTGGTTGGGGTTTATTGCTCATGTAATGCCATTCTGGGATGAGTGAGGTTGGTCACTCTCATCTTAAATGTCAGCACCAACTGCCTAGCCCAGGGCTCCTACGCTCCTCATGGGGCAACGTAGGATTGGATGATGGATGGATGGATGGACTACACTTATCACTACCAAACCTGTTTATGTCCACTTATCACTGGAACCCTTTTCGGACTTGTCTCGCTAAATTCGAATTTCTATCCAAATTAAAATTATTTGTCTGGTGGTAAAAAAAAAAGATCAGAATTAACTGATTTCTGAATTATTCGGGTTCAAATTAGAGAGGGTTTACTGTATCATAATTCCAAATGATAACATTCTTTACCATCAACGAGTCTCTGTGTCTCTTCATCGTATTTTGGTTCCTCTTCTTCCTCCTCCTCCTTCTTCTCTTCCTCTCCCTCCTTTGCTATATCCTCACCGTCAGGAAGATCATAATCCTCAGCCTCTTCCCCTCCTTCCTGTCCATAATGAAATGGTTACTGTACTACTTAAGTGCAATGGTAATTTTCCATATATGTGAATACATATTTCTTACTTATTCAATATTAAAATTATATCCATGAGTAATACCAGTACAAGGATGGAAGATGTCACTGTGTATGACTAAGTATTCCATATTCATTTAATAGAGGGGCAGTAAAAATAATACTAATTGACTATACATGCTGAATACTGTACCCACTATTTATGTGAACTACTCATGCTCATTCCTCAAGCCTATAAGTAAAGCATAAAACTAGTGCAGTACCACTGACACTGCTTCATGATCATTCTTACTGCGCTGGCAATCAATGTGAAGGCAAACCAATACTAAGAATGTTTCCAACTGTGATCCCAAATGCGCTGTATGGTGCTGTTACATTTTAAGGATACAGTTATAAGTTGTTATAAGTTTCATATACAGTAACGGAAATGATTCTGGGAATATAGAACTGCCATTTGATGTACGTCAGGTGAAACATGATGTTTTAAAAACTCAGTGAAAGCTAGTCTTGTAATACTAAGGTTTACTTTGATCCAAATATAAATAATTCATAATGAGAAAGGTACCGTACTATGTTTACATTGATAAATGAATGTGTATTGTTAGAGATGTATTGTATATTATACTGCAATTAAAGCTACAACTGATTGGAAGTAACTAATGAAATGAGATTGCAAACACTCCAAAGGAAATGCATGTCTCCACACAACTACAGTACACTGACATGCTTCTGTGCAAACTGCCATGATGGTTAATGGGAATACAAAAATGCAGGATCTCAAAATTTGCCTGTGTATATGATCTGTATGTTTGACCTAAAAAATCAGTTTCAAAGTGTGTGTGTGTTTGCATGTATATATATAGATAGATAGATAGATACTGTAGATAGATATCTCTCTTCCATCCTTCTTTCCTTCCATCCTCTTCTATCTTTCTTTCCTTCCTTCTTTCCTTGTCCTTCTGCCTACGGGTGACTTTACACTCCCTCTTCTGTCTTTCTTTCCTTCATTCTTTCCTTTTCCTTCTGCCTGTGGGTGACTCAACACTGAGTGACAAGCCAAATGGTTTCTTGTACACCCGGAAACCATTTACTATGCTGGGTGGTAACCATATAACCAAATTTTGGCACCTGGTGGTTTAGTGAGTAATTATTGCGCTCCAGTCGGATTGAGCCGGTGAAGGTTTATATCCAAGGGATGGTTGGGGTTGATTGCTCATGTAATACCACTCAGGGATGAGTGAGGCTGGTCACTCTCATCTTAAATGTCAAGACCAGCTGCCTAGCCCCGGGCTCCTATGCTCCTCATGGGGCAATGTAGGATTGGATGCTGGATGGTTTTATATATATATATATATATATCCAATCCTACATCGTCCCATGAGGAGCGTAGCCCAGGGCTAGGCAGTTGGTACCGACATTTAAGATGAGAGTGAATATATATATATATCTCCTCTCTCATCTCATGAGCCGTTTGAGTGTCCACTGCAGGACCAGCCTATCCCTACCGAAGTGGGGCTGATACAGCCAATGTATCTCTACCAAGTGGCTTAGGCTGTCTAGTAGAGATTGTATGTAGGGTGAGAAGTGCTTGTAAGTGAAATTGTAATGTTGGAGTGGCTTTGGATGTGTGTGCAGTCTGTGAACCAAGTGTAATTGGCCAGCACAAGCCGACTGGGTACTAGCATACTTTATAGTATGCGACACTGGTTCAGCCACAGCACCCCTTATGTCCGCCAATGCAGTGTGTGGTCTGAAGAACGCTCCCAGTTTATTACCATGGTGGGGCACGAACCCTCATTCTTCAGTGTACGAAAACGCACACTTTACCACTGTACCACGGAGGCTCCAAATATATATATATATATATATATATATGTATTGCTGCTCTCGGGTGTCTGCCCTTTCCTCTCTTCCATCCTTCTTTCTTTCCATCCTCTTCTGTCTTTCTATCCTTCATTCTTTCTTAGTCCTTCTGCCTACGGGTGACTTTACACTCCCTCTTCTGTCTTTCTTTCCTTCATTCTTTCCTTTTCCTTTTGCCTGTGGGTGACTCTACACTGAGTGACAAGCCAAATGGTTTCCTGTACACCAGGAAACCATTTACTATGCTGGGTGGTAACCCTATAACCAAATTTTGGCACCTGGTGGTTTAGTGGGTAATTATTGTGCTCCAGTCGGATTGAGCCGGTGAAGGTTTATATCCAAGGGGTGGTTGGGGTTTATTGCTCATGTAATGCCACTGGTCGTTCTATAGCCACTGTTGTAGACAGCCATCGTTCTTCTCCTAGATCTATCAACAGTGGTGTTCCTCAGGGCTCTGTCCTATCACCTACTCTCTTCCTTTTATTCATCAATGATCTTCTAAGCTGTACATCTAACCCTATCCACTCATACGCTGATGACTCCACCCTTCACCTTTCCATTCGGTTCCCGCAACGCCCATCTCAACAGTTACTTCAACAAACAAGGGATGAGGCTATGGCACACCTAATGTCTGACTTGGCTCGTATCTCTGACTGGGGTAAAAATAATATGGTTGTTTTTAATCCATCTAAGACTCAGTTCTTACACCTATCAACCCAACAAAATCTTTCACAGGTACACCCACTAATGTTTAATAATATTCAGTTTAATCCTGCATCATCCTTGAACATGCTTGGGGTTTCATTTACTCGGGACTTATCTTGGAAAGATCATATTACATCTCTTGTAAAATCTGCTTCCAAGAGATTGGGTGTGCTAAGCCGACTACGCTTTTTCTTTACCCCTG
Organism: Coenobita brevimanus; assembly: GCF_032717465.1. Classification (NCBI taxonomy): domain Eukaryota; kingdom Metazoa; phylum Arthropoda; class Malacostraca; order Decapoda; family Coenobitidae; genus Coenobita; species Coenobita brevimanus. Next base: position 29,419,337 of record NC_137060.1, on the reverse strand, counting down.
CACAATTGCTGACTCTATACAGGGGTTTTATCCGCTCCTGTGTGGTGTACAACTCTAATGTGTGGGGAGGCTCCCCACATACAGCTCTTCTCAATAGGGTGGAGTCAAAGGCTTTTCGTCTCATTAACTCTCCTCCTCTTACTGACTCCCTTCAACCTCTGTCTCTTCGCCGCACTGTTGCATCTTTATCTCTTTTCTATCGCTACTTTAATGGTCACTGCTCCTCTGAACTGTCTGCTTGCATTCCTCCACCTCTACGACGGGCGCATAGCACCCGTCTGGCAGCAAACTCTCATCCCTTTTCTGTCCAACTCTCTAATGCAAGAGTTAACTGTTACTCCCAGTCTTTCATTTATGCAACAGGTCAGCTCTGGAACTGTCTCCCTCTGTCTGTATTTCCTGCTGCCTATGATCTCCAGTCTTTCAAACGCAGTGTGTCCAGGCATCTCAAAATGATCGGATCTTGAATTTGGCTCTCTATTGTATTTGTTTTTCTCTTGGAGGGAACTGTAACTGCGGGCTCATGGCCTTTGGTTCCTTCTTCCTCGCATGAAAAAAAAAAAAAAAAAAAAAAAAAAAACACTCAGGGATGAGTGAGGCTAGTCACTCTCATCTTACATGTCAGGACCAACTGCCTAGCCCCGGGCTTCTACACTCCTCATGGGGCAACGTAGGACTGGATGACAGATGGATGGATATATATATATATACAGTGGGCTCACACAGTGCGCATCACCGCAGTGCGCAATTCGCCTTGCGCACGAGTGACCAAAAATCATAACCAAAAACCCTTTAATGGGCGAGTTTACCACACACAACGCGAGGCAGAGGCAAGGAGTGGCTCAAAAATGCCATTTTCTACTAGTGCGCGACCATCCCTCACAAAGTGCATCACGTGTCGTCATGTTGATGCGCAGAAAATCCCGGGCATTCTACTGCGCAGCTTGCGGTACAAGGGAGCGGGCGCGCCATAACAGTCCCGTCTCGTGCACTGTGCAGATCCGCTTTCTACAGCTAACCTGTCGTGTACATGTGGTGTTTTTTTGTGCTGCGCTGCCTGTACTTTGCCGCACCATGGCTCCAACCCCAAGAGTTAAGAAACTTCTGACGCACGCCACCAAGTTAAAGATAATTAAGATGAAGGAGGAGGGTCAAGGAAACACGGCTATCGGGAGAACCCTGGGACTGGCTGAATCTACAGTGAGAACTGTGAGGAAGAACCGCGAAGCCATAAAGGCTGTAGTGAAGACACATGGTGCCTCTGACCTAGACGGCCGTTCGCGGGTGGGAAATTGTGCTATGATAATAATGGAGTGCTATCTTGCCACCTTCATAATCCAGAAAGAAAAGGAAGGTGTTCCACTCAATGGAAGATTTATTCGGAACCAAGCCCAGCTCTTTTACAAGGCTGCATCTCGAAGGTTAAAAGTGGAAAAACCATTCAGGGCATCGGTTGGATGGCTGGACCATTTTCTCAAGCGCAAGGAACTCCGTTACGTGAAATTGTCTGGTGAATGTGCCTCTGCCGATGAGCTGGCCGCGAGAGACTATCCTGCAATATTTAAAACGATTACTGAAGAGGGACAGTACACCAAGGACCAGATCTACAACATCGATGAAACGTCCTTATATTACAAGGCCATGCCAAAATCAACTTACATTGCTAAAAGACGGAAACAAGCCCCTGGTCGCAAGCTCCAGAAGTGTAAGATGACGGTAATGTTCGCTGTAAGCCTGTCTGGGAGCCACAAGATGAGGCCAGTTGTTGTACACACAGCTTCACATCCAAGGTGCTACAAAAACCTCACGAACATGGATGCAAGTGGCGTGTATTGGTACAAGTCCATAAATGGCTGGATGACCGGGAACATTATGGCAGACCGGTTAACGAGGCGATGTGTCCCTGATGCGAGAGCCAAGTGTCGGGAACTGAGCTTTCCATTTAAGATGCTCCTTGTGCTTGATAACGCACCAAGTCACCCTCCATACCTGGAAGAGCTTCACAAGGATTGCCGTGTTGTGTTTCTGCCGCCCTGCACAACGTCACTAATGCAGCCACTCGATCAGGAACTAATCGCCACAGTGAAGCATTTCTACCATAAGGAAGTGTACGACTACCTACGCAGGAAGACCGACACACAAGAGGAGCTTCATGCCCTACAAGATCACGACGAAGACCTTGATGAGGCATCTGCTCCCATTCCATCTCCACCAGCACCTCTATCCCGACCTACCACAGATGCCATGACTGTTGAGGCATTTTGGCGTAACTTTACGGTAAAGGACACAGTTGAATTTCTCCTTCAAGCCTGGCACCAGATTACACCTGCAACAGTGAACCATGCGTGGCGAATGCTCGTGCCTCACCTGTGCATCACCCAGGAGACGGCCATTCAACCACTGGCCGATGCTGAGGCAGCAACATTGACAGCAGCACAAGCTGTACCTGGTTTCGAGGACGTTACATTGGTGGACACACAAGAAGTGCACACTGCTACTGAGGAACAGCCTCCCGAGGAAGTGTTGCAACAGATAGACGAGGCTGATGCAGAGCCCGATGCCAGACAGAGTCAAGTTGAGCAGCCTAGCGTGATGGAAGGCAGGACTGAGCTATGTATGTCAAACATTAGCAAGATCCTTGCTGCCGTGGATAAGCTTAAGGAAGAGGTGAAGGCACAGGAAGTGAGCAACCTAAGAACGGAGGAACTTCTGGTTGGTATCGACAAACTCTTCCATTTCTACACAGACAGGCACAGGGAAGAAATAAACAGGAGAAGACAGACGCTCATAACAGGCTACACACAGCAGACTCAAGTTGGTGAAATAGCGGAACCATCGACATCGTCTGCTCCTGATCCTGTTGAGGATGAAGAGGATGCAATGTCAGAAGTGTCAGCATTGGACTTTGAAGGGTTTATGGCCGAAGTGAGTGACTTGGATGCTCCTGGGGAAGGTGATCAAGAGGAGTCTGTGGAGGGAAGTGTTGGTGTGGTGGGGAGTGCGGTGCTGTAAGTGTTGCCGCGCCTCGGAACCCCTGTTATTTAAGGTCATCAGGCCTGTTGTCTACTGTTGTTAAGGTGACTACTCATATTTTTGTTATTGTAGCTATAGCTTTAGTACAATGTCTGAAACATATGACCTTTATTATGTCTCTAAGGGCCAAAAAATGTCCAGGTATGAGGGGGTACCGCCCATATGTAATTATTCCCATAAGATTATGTATTCCTAGTACGCGAATTCCCATTGCGCGAGCTCGTGCACCGCCCAATCTCTCATGCACTATGCGAGCCCACTGTATATATATATATAATATACTCAGTGGAATCTCCTACATCGCAGTCTTATGCGACTGGGAACAAGCCGTGATTTGAGAATTCCTGTGATTTAGAAATAACTAATTTTATGGGGAAAATTACTTATGGGTCTGTCATCTTGGAAAAGTTGCCCCCCTTATCCCCAAACATACATCAAACTGGTCACCAGCAAACACTAACAACCTTCATGCTTGGCCTGGGAAGGAAGTGCTGTGATTGGCTTATAGCACGTGCTATGACTAAATATGATTTGTTTAGTAACTGCCATGCATGGCTAAGATTGGTTTATGCCTAGCCAGATGTACGGACTTGAGGTAATAGGGCCATGTACTACACGAGGCATTGAGTGAATGTGTATTTAGTGAACTTGGCGATTTGTTGTTAGTTGAACAATGAAGGATCTTGAAGAGCAACGTGTTTGCATGAAATTCTGCTTCAAAATTTAAGGAGACTTTAAATCTTACACCAGGCTTAAGAGGAAGATTGTTTGAGCCATACGCAGTGTCAAAAGTGGTTCCAGCGGTTCAAAACAAGAATATCCGCCAAAGACAATCCCAAATCTGGATGTCCTTCCATGTCAAGAGAAGACAATCGCATTGAGATAGTGTGTGATGTGGTCCGTGAAAATCATCTGACTGAATGTGAAGCTTTTGAAGAAATAAATCTGTAAAGGTTCGTGCCACAAGAGTTTAACCGAAAAACTAAAGATGCATTGTGTTGCTGCAATAATTGTGCCACATCTGCTGACAGATGAGCAAAAAAGAACCATCAGGTGGTAACCATAAAGCCAAATAGTGTAATGGGATGATGTGGGGCCTACTATGATGCCCTTGTTAAATCAGTGGAGACACAAATATGGTATACACCCAGGAACCCAACCTTCATACTGATCTCCATGCCTCACTGTGACAAGGCACTGTCAGCCCCATGGAAACATTGGTTCACTGCACAGGACAGCCCTACAAGGACGGTTGCATGCTTGCAGCTGATGGGTCTGCTAGAGCAGACAGACTGAGGTACAACAACAACAACATCCAGTGTGAAGGTTTCCAAATAACTAGGAGGTCTGGGTAATAGTAGTAGTAGCAGTTGTTCCTTAGGCAGTCCAGCCGCACAGCCCTGAGTCCCTAAGGAAGGCCACAGCTGAGACTGGGCTTTCCCAAAGAGCTCTCATGGAGTGTATGTTGTGTTGTTGGCACAGGCAATTGTGTGCAATGCAGTCTTCCATAATGTCCTTAATAGTATGGGGTGCTGTGTTGCATCCTGGACAGGCATCAACAACTGAGTCATCCAGCCTCTTCTGATAACTCAAAGGGGCTAGATGATTCCCACATCTCAGCCTGACCAGGTGGACCCTGTCATCATGAAGGAGGTAGGATTCAGAAGGGCGGATTCCTTCCTCTTCTGTCTTTTTCTCCTTCATTCTTTCCTCTTCCTTTTGCCTATGGGTGACTTTACACTGAGTGACAAGCCAAATGGTTTCCTGTCCACCAGGAAACCATTTACTATGCTGGATGGTAACCATATAACCAAATTATGGCACCTGATGGTTTAGTGGGAAATTAAGGTGCTCCAATCGGATTGAGCCAGTGAAAGTTTATATCCAAGGGGTGGTTGGGGTTTACTGCTCACGTAATGCCACTCAGGGATGAGTGAGGCTGGTCACTCTCATCTTAAATGTCAGGACCAACTTACCTAACCCTGGGCTCCTACACTCCTCATGGGGCAATGTAGGACTGGATGATGGATGGATGGATATCAGATGGCCATGCATGCTGCTGTGTGTTGTCTTTGAGTGACTGAATGGAGCAGTGAGTGATATGAGCTTGGGTATGTTTTTGAAAGCTGATTTGAGGCAGGCGAGGGGGGGGAGAAGATGACAGTATCTGTGTATGATATTGTGTGCTGGGTGTTGTTTTTATGTTCCTTGATGCTACCATGTAATGTAGTGGATGGTGTGGGTTTGTGGAGGCTGCGTCAAGAATTTGTGTGCCTCTCATGTCTAGATGATCTTTGACTTTGAGGACTTTGGTTTCTTGGTTGTAGGTGCTCTGTAGGTGCAGTAGCTGTGCAGCCTGTGATTATTTTTAGGGTCTTGTTCTGTATGGTCTGTAGGGTGTTGTGTTTCAGTGAGGTTAGAAGCCCAGGCAGGGCTTCCACAATCCATCACTGAACGTATATATTGTTTGTACACTGTGGTGATGGTGATTTTTTTGTTGTGTCCGAATGTTGTCTGGGCAAGTGACCTTAGGGCGTAGAGTCTTGCTAATAATTTATTTTTTAATGTTTGTGATGTTTAAATGACAGTGATGTATTGTATGGTACACCACGGATTCTGTGTGTGGGGGGAGAGGGTGGTAGGGGGGTTTTGTTAATGGTGAGGTGCGGAATGTGACTATGTTCCACTGAGTTTGTGAGAAGGGTCACGTAGATTAGGCTAGGGCTATTGTGAGTCCATCTGTGGTGAACCATTTGCGTAGTGTATTGAGGAAAGATTGGAGGATGTGTGCGGCTGTGTTTGCATTTTGGTGTGTACATGTAAGTGTTATGTCATCTGCATAGGAAGCCATGTGTATCTGTGGTGTGTGGGGTGTGGGTGTGTCATACATGTATAGGTTAAAGAGTGTAAGGGACAATACAGATCCTTGAGGGATGCCTTTTGTGATGTTTCTGATGTTCGATGACTGACCGGGAAATGTTACATGTGCGCATCTGCCTGCTAAGTAGTTTGCCAGCCATCTTTTTGTGTTATTGTGCATGTCTGTGTTGAATATTTTGTGAGGTTATGGAAAGGATGACATCAAAAGCTTTGGTAATGTCTGATGTGACTAGAAGTGTTCTGTGTGGTGGCCTATTTGAATTGATGCCATCAAAAACTCCTTGTGTAAGGTCTGTAAGAAGAGTGTTTCTGGAGTGTAGCAGCCTAAAACCAAGTTGTGATGGAGCTAGAGGGATGTGAGGTATTACCAATTGTAATATTAGTTGTTCAGTGACTTTGGAGGGGATGCAGAGGAGCATGATGAGGTGGTGTGAGGAAGGCAGTGTGGGGTCTTAGTTGGGTTTGGGGATAGTGATGGTAGTACCATGCTTCCAGATGTTGGGTATTATGTTGTGTGAATAGCTGTTGTTTGATATGTTGGTGAATGCTTGTAAGCCATGTGGTCCAAGATGTTTAAGGCGTATGTTGCTTATGTTCTCTGGTCCACAGGCAGATGAGTGCTAAAGGTTGCTATGATGTGCTTCATCTGGCTGTAAGTGAAGGATGTGAAATCTGGATCTGTGGGGAACTGTCTCTTGCGTCGGATGACACATCGGTCATCGTGATGGGGGTTTAGATGACTGACATGTGAAAAGTGATTGATGAGAGTGTTTGCTTTTTGTTTGTTTGAGGGTATAATGTCTGTTGTTGAGATGGCAGCATGTGACTGTGTAGTGTTGCTGTTGGAGAGTCAGATGCTGTTTAGTGTTTTGTAAAGTTTGTTGGTGTTTGCTTGGTGATCAGGTGTTTGGAGATAATTATTCCTATTTAGTGTTTACTGCTCTGACACATTATTGTTCATCTGAGTGTTGAGTGCTTGTATTTGTTGTACAGTGTCTTGTGAATGTGGTGTTGGGTAGTGTTGTGGTGTGTCACATTGACTGATGAGGCCTTGAATTTCTGGTGTGAAGTTGGGATTGTGTCTCTTTCTGTTGCCTCTAGGGATGTGTCTTTTGTCTGCACTTTGAATAATTGTACTGAAAGTGTGCGTAGCAGTGTTGATGTTTGCGATGGGTGTAATCTTTTAATGTTTCAAAGTGTTGTTGTGTTTCAGTTGTGAAGGCCTCCCAGTTGGCTCTCTTATTAGTGTCTGTGGCCAGCTAGGGTGATTCTGCTTTGGTAGTGATGATGATCGGGAGGTGGTCAGAGCCAAAGATTTTGACCACTCTCCACAATGTTGTGGGAGTAAGGTTTGGGGAGCAAAAGGTGATGTCTGAGGATGATGGAAGCAAGAGGGCTTGATGTGGGATGTGGATAATGCTGACAGAGATTGTTGAGGATGAAAAGATTATCTGTTTGAGCTTGTAGTACCAGCCCTCTGTCTGTGTCAGGGTTGTTGACATGCCAGGTTGATGCCTTGGCGTTGAAATCACCACCTAGGATGATGATTGGTATGTTAAGAGATGTGGTGTATTTGAGGAGAATACTTGTGCGGTACTGTGGGGGATGATTTGGGGGGAATGTATGTATTGGCGACTGTTATGTGCGATTTGTTGCCAGTGCATATTTTAATTGATTGTGTTTCTGTTGTGGTGTCATGTGGGGGAAGAAGTGATTTTGTGTGTACACCTCTATCTGAAAAATTGGTATATTGGTGTACTAGGGTGATGAGTTCACCGCCACTGCCGTTGGCCCGGTCTTGTCTGATGGTGGTGAAGTTATGAAAAGTAGGTGTTTTTTGTGTTCTGCATAGTTTTGTTTCTTGTAAGATGGCAATGTGTATGTTTTGTTTTTTGATGAATTGTGTGAGTTCTTGTTTTTTGGTGTTTATGCCATCTATGTGTATTTGAAGAATGTTAATGTTGTGTGTACAATGTCTGTTGGGTGCTGCAGCACTGGGGGGGGGGTGAGGGAGGTGGGGGTGGAGGAGAAGGGGTACAAGAAGGTTGTGACTGAGACAAGAGTTGGGGTGGATTAGATTGGGGTGGAATGAAAGGGATTGGGGGATTGGATGGTGTGAGAAGAATCAGTGGGTTTGGCTGAGGAGGCGTGAAGGAAGTAAGAGAGGGGCTGGTGGAGGGTTAAAGGGTGGGAGGAAGGAGTATAAGGTGCAGGTCCAGGTGTTTGTGTAATATTCTCTGGATGCAAGTGTTGTGCAGGTGAAATGGGTGCAATTCTTGCAGGAAGTTCACTGAAATGAACCCTTTGTCTGTTGACTCGAAATTATGTGCTTTGAGCAACCCCCCCCCCCCCCCCCCCGACTGTGGGCATAGGCTTCACGGCCAGCTCTCAAGGCCCAGTAGTCCTCCTACATACCAAACACCTCTCTACATTGGACATATGTATTTGTTGATGGGTCCTGGATTGCTCTCGATGTCACCGGCTAGAAGTCTTCGAGAAATGACCGCCAGAGAGTCATTTCTCAGTGTAGAAAAAACAGTGTTGGTGTGTGTGTTGTGTTAGATGTGGTACTTGCTCAGGCAACCAAAGCCACTCCCAGGTTCTCACACCCTGTGAGGGGCTGGAGGGGGGGGGGGAGATCAAGGTTATTTCATCTATACAGTGCCTATTAAACAATGACAATACAACACTACAAAAAACACAAACAAGGCAAACTCATAAATGAAACGAGCATTAACTAACACAATACAACAATAATGCAACATACAAAAGAACATCTTAGTAATTATCATATTATGGTATAAGTAGTGACTCAAAAATGAAATGAGTTACTGAAACTGCAAAGCAGAAATACTATGGGGTTCTACTTGCATCAACCCTCATGGAACAAAGAAAATACCAGTACATAACTTATCAACACTGTGCACAAACACAACTTCAGTAACAAGACATTAAAGAAATGCACAAAAAAATAAATAAATATAAATGACAAACACGATATTTTTGCAAAGCCGAACGGTAAATTTTCTTCTGATAGGAAGTTGCAGAGGTACTTAAGGAAATATATCAACTCTGCCACTAACTGCCACACATAACTACTGTGGTCATTCTCAGGACCACCCTTACACCACTGTAATTTTAAATCAAGAAGAGTGGTTCCATGACTACAGTATATTATGTCTGGTAATTACATGTGAAACTGCCCCTACAATTCTGTGGCAATTAGGAGGGGATCTCCCTTGCTAGAGGATCATTTTTCTTATACTCTCAAGTTCATACGTAATAAGCAGTAATAGATCAATAATCTTAGCTATGACCAGTTCAACTTTACACATTCAAAGCATACACCTTCGTTAATTTCAAGAAATAGCAATTGGTATCCCCTCTCTGTCTGCCTTAAATTTTTCTTTACCTACCTTGGTCACCATGCAGACTGGCATGGGTGGCAGGAGGCAATAAATCCAAGAATGGTTTATGAGCTTTTCTTCCCAGTAAACACTACTGGTACAGTCAAGATTGAAATAATGTTGGCTGAAGTTAGGGAGGGGCACTGATACCTCTGCATGAAGGTGTTCACATCCTGCCAAAAGCCGGCAGCTTTAATTCTCTCACGGGATATGGGCTATGGAGTGCCAAGGTGAGAGTTTACTTTCTGCTGTCTTAAGTGTGCACCATAGATTTAGTATCAGCTGTTCCAACAAGCTTCAATAAGCTCCCAAGTACAACAGAAGACACATGTCCCTTCAATGGGGATTAGGACCTTTAAGTTGGAGAACAGGGGGAAGTAGAAGTAAGTTCACAAGACAGTAACCATGCTAGAAGGTGATGGGGCGCTGACCTGAGGAACTCATTCTAGTGCTTCCTCATATAGTGTGGAGTGGGAAAAATACGTAACAGCCAACACAAAAGAATGACTGGCCTTCATACAGCAAGATATTTGTGTCCATGTAGTTCAGGTTGTGTCTGACCTTTGCCCCTGTGTCAGCCACTGGTGCTAGTTTAATTTCCATAGAGCAAGAGGAGCTAAAGCACTTCTCTTCATATTCTGGCGTGTGTTAAAATAGCTCTCTGACTAACCACTATCCTTGTCTGAAGAATGCAAACACTGTTGCATTACATTAGGTGCCAACAATAAATGACTAAAAGAGTAAAGCACATGAGGAATCAGGTGACAATAAAACTAAGTAACACATTACAAACAGCAATCATGCACTTTAGCCCCACAGCCTCACCGACAGAAGACCCCAATCAGCTCGTGAATTTACGTAGCGGGATATCTGAGAGGTGGGGGTAAAGGGGAGGAGATGGAAGAGGGAGTACGCAGGTATAAGGAAGTTAGTATGTGGGTTAATGGATAACTGTACTGTTAAATCTAAATGTATGATAATATACCATACACTTACACACACACATACACATCTACTTTTTAATTCCTGATCCTGATTGTTGGTGAAAACTACTGTACCAGTATATGATTACAGACACACATACACATCTACTTTTTAATTCCTGACCCTGATTTTTAGTGAAAACTACTGTACCAGTATATGATATTAAAATAACAATGCTGCATGAGGGGAGTACCAACACCCACAACAATTTGATCAGCAAACATAAACCAGCCTGAAGAAAACCTGGCTTATAATAAGCACTGCACCAGTAACAACCACACAATAGGTCACCATCCAATGCAATCATGTCAATACAATTCCATCTGAATAATCATTTCATACAATCTCAAACTGACAACCAATTTAACGGTCGGGCAAAATGTGGCACTGATACAAAGAATTTTAAGATCACTATACCCACAACTCCTGATGTATAAACTAATCTAAATTACTGTCACTGCTGATGTCTGATTAAACTAGCATAAATTCTGAAAGACTTCTTTAATCAGAAAGTCAACAAGAGAGACTGGCCATATCCACAAATGAATTTGTGTTCCAAACTTATCAACCTGCACATTTACCAAAGAGTGTGGCACCATTCCCTGCTGTCCAAACTCCCTTGCTATGGACCAACGTCTTTTGTTTCTCTGCTTTCCTCATATCTAAGTGACAGAAAAATAAGAGTAAAAGCAGATGATGTATAATCCAATTTCCACTCAATTAATGCTGGCATGCCACAGGGATCAGTTCTAGCACTTCATTCTGCTCTCTCCACTACACTTAATCATCTCTGCATACACCTCATCAACCCAAGCTGCTATCCCAGTTTTCGGCCACTTCACAGCGTTCTTTACCTGTGTGAGTGTCATGTTTCCTGGCATTGCATTCCTTCTCCATACACCCCCAAAACAATATTATGATAACAGTCGCATTGCTCTCTCCATTCCCATTCATCAGACTTTCAAAATAATCTTTCCATCTGGTCCTTACTTCATCCCCATGGGTTAATAATCTCCCACTTACATCCTTAACACATTCACATTTCTTTCCACTGTCACCTCTACATTTCCACACCACTTTCCAGAATAACTTCCTATTTTCAGAGAAATTTGAATTCTTTTTTCTTCCTAGATCATCATTTACCTCCTCCTTTTTCATCTTCACAAGTCTCTTTATGTGCTTATTGATGTCAATATATTCCTTTCTTATTTCAAATGAACCCATGTCCTACTCTAGCCACTTCTTCCTCTTTTCCTCCACTGCTCTCTTAACTTCTTCATCCCACCATGCTGTGCCTTTCTTCTTTGCTGTTACTCTTGCCACACCACACACCACTTTAGCATTCCTATCTATGCAGTCCCTATATACATTCCACATGCAGTCCAGATCCATTTCATTCCAGTTCACTGATTCTAACTCCTCCCCTACTTTGGCCCTATATTCATCTGCCATTTCTTTGATCCTCAGTTTCTTGACTTGAAGTCTCTCTCCTTGATAGCTCCTCTCTCTTCTGGCCCACCTCACTCCTCTCAACTTGATCTTGCACACCACAGTCATATGATCTGACAAACCTCCACATTTTCCTCTCACTCCCCTCGTATCAGCAACACTACTCAGTATCTATTCCTCTACGAGCACATAATCAATCAGGCTCCTTTCAACTAGACCTCCTTTCCCTCTATACCACATATATTTATATGCATCTTTGTGTTTAAAATAAGAATTACAAATGCACAATCTCCATTCCTGACACATGTCCTTCAGTCACTTCCCATTATCATTCTCTCCTGGTACTCCATTATTACCCATCATATCATTAACAGGACCAGTGCCTACTCTACTGTTCATATCACCCACTGCAATCTCTTTATAACTCCTGGCCATTTATCCTACTACTTCATCCAGCTTATCCCAAATCCTGTCTTTCTCTGTCTCATTCCTGTCCCTACACAGTGCATATGCTACAATCACTGCCATTTTCACCTTCTCAAACTTGAACTTGACATACTTACATCTTGAGCTGACAGATTTGTAATCTCTCATTCCACTCTGCCACACTTCATTCATCAACAAAGCAACTCCTTCTTTGCATCTTTCTCACCCAATCATGCTTGACCTTACACACTTTACACCCTCCCACTCGTCCACTTCACACCCTTTCATCTTAGATTCACACAATGCCATCATGACATATCTTGCACTCTTGAATACATTCATCACTTCCACCCACTTACTCTCCCGATTCACACCTCTCACATTCCATGTGGCCATGAGAATCTGCCCATTTGGGTGGGATCCTGGGCAAGTATTGGGTTCTCCGAGCTCTCCAAAACATTTGCCATAATATAGTGATTTTAAATAGGGGTATCTGGGGGACACTTAACCCTGCCAGAAACCCGTTATATGGTTACCACCCAGTGTAGTAAATGGTTGCATCTCAGGTTTAATAAAATAATGAGGAAGTAGCAAAAATTTAAAAAAAAAAAAAAAGAAAAGAAAATGACAAAAGGGACTGACCATGATCAGACCATCAATTAACAGAAGTGAGATACACAAATTCACTCCATTTTTGGGTGAGACAGGTCTTGATGATGATGATATACTGTACTATCAATTACAGATTCTAAAGACAGCAAATACAACTTTATTCATACTACTTTACTAAAATGAAAGGAAACAATCAGTTCATGAAGTTTTGCTATAGAGAATAATAGTACTACTTTACACAATGTTCACATTTTTGTTCTGACTATGGTGAAAGTGGTGTGTAACTGCAAAGAACTTTATACACAAGGCATGAACTGGTAATGATGAAAATTTGTTTGCTGGAATAACACTTTATCAAATACATGTTCTCAACATTATCATCATCATGTAATCCTGTGTTGTCCCATGAGAGGCATAGGAGCCCGGGGCTGGGCAAGTTGGTCCTGACATTTAAGATGATAGTGACCAGCCTCATTCATCCCTAAGTGGCATTACGTAAGCAATAAACCCCAACCCACCCTTGGATATAAATCTGCACAGGCTCAATTCAATTGGAGCGCCCTACTTACCCACTGAACCATCAGGTGCCATAATTTGGTTATATGGTTACTAGCCTGTGTAGTAAATGGTCTCCTGGTGTACAGGAAACCATTTGGCTTGTCACTCAGTGTAGTCACCCATAAGCAGAGGGAAGAAGTAAGAATGATGGAAAAAAAGACAGAAGAGGGAGTGTAGTCACCCGTAGGCATAAGGAAGAGGGAAGTATGAAGGAAAGAAAGACAGAAGAGGATGGAAGGAAAGAAGGAAGGAAGAGAGGAAAGAGCAGCACTGCTAATATACCTCTGACCACTGTGATATTAACAGTAAAAAGTCATATAAAAAGGGAATTGCAAATTATCCACAGTTACAAAGGAACTACAATACCACACTCCTGACAAACAGCTCAAGATAATACACTGTGGTGTACTGCAAGGAAGGGTCTGTGATTTTTTCTCTTACTAGATATACAGTAATTTTTTTTTACAGCCTAATACCAGTACACGCAAAATATCTAAGATGAAAGCACCACTAGTACTGCAGTTCTCAATCTGCATCATTGGGCACTGTCCTGCAATTCTTCATGCAACATTCCACAACCTAAACCAGTTCACACAATCTTTCTCCATTGTATCACCACCTCTTTAATAACTGATGTTAGTTAAAATGCACAGGAAACAATATAACATGGGAATTACTGAAGCCAAATTCTTCAACCCTTTTTCCTGCTGCAACTAATACACCAAAAATGTTAAGACAGTATGTCCAACAGTTAACTAGCACTATACAATAATTATAAGAAAAAAAGATTGCCATTTAATAGGCTAATTTTAAATTAAAGAGCTGTATAATGAAGGCCACGAGAGGAAGGAATTAGGAAGCAGTGGTTAGGGTAGGTGAAGGAGAGAGAAGGGGAATGATAGGGCATAAAAAAATAAAATAAATAAATAAATAAATAAATAAGCTGCTTCCATTCCACTTGCAAAACCAAACAAACACAGCAACACAAAGTAAGATTATCACCAGCCCGGAAGAGGAGCAAAGAAGTCCAAAACATTCTCACCTGAATAAAGTACATCTTAACCCTTTCAGTTAGAGGACATCTTATTTTTGAATTATTCCTGCTATCTCCAAATGGTTTTACTCAGGCTAGGAGAGACTTGTGACTGAAGAGGTTAAATACCGCATTCACTGATCCCTTCACTAAAAAACCTCCCTTGAAATGAGTAATATCTTTTGGCAGTGTCCTGATTATTAGGAAGACACATCACTCGGCTGAAGAGGTAAACCTGTTCAGCCAGCGAATGGCTTCTGTATTTAATTTTTTGCTACCAACTGATGACTATTTTTAGCATCAGGGAGACCTGTTTACTACCAACTGATTTATTTTTACTTGCTTATTTACTTATTTTCAAGACTTACAATAGCAGAGGAGCCTAACAGAGATTGTTTCCATCTCTTATGGTGCATGTGGTGTCTCCCAAAGTTTAGCAAAATCATCAGGTGGTGGCAAGAACAAATAAATATATATCAGGGAATGGAAGGAACACCAAAAGAAATACATGACTGTAAAGAAAGTAAGGAAAGACACCAGGAAGCCTTAAAGCAAAAACACTATCCATCAGCCAAATACTGTAAGGACTCTAAACAAAGTACAAATTACAGTAACTCCTATACAATGGGTCTCTTTTATGGTGAATAAAATAATCTAAGAGTTGGTAAGGATAAATTAATCCTGTACGAAAGAATTAACAATGCAATGAGGAAAGAGATTTAACTCCTTAACTACTAGGGGTCTTGCTAAACCTGTGTAAAATTGTTTGGAAGTAGCAGGAATAGTATTAAAGATACTGTATTGAAGGGCTTAAAGGCAAACTGACTTCCACTAAAAAAGGTCTCTCAGAAGCTAAAGAAAATTGTCTGAATGTAGCAGGAATAAAATAAGAAAACATAATCTTTAAACTGAAGGGGTTAAAAGGATGGTACAGGCAGAATAACTTTTCTTTGAGAAAGATCTCTCCTAAGCTTGGTATAAACACCTGGAGGTAGCAAGAATATATTTATCCCCTACATTACCATCCATGACATTTTTGTAACTCTGATTCTTACTTTAATGTATTTAGGTCAACTTTATGGTATCTCCAAATATTATATTCAGCTTGAGATACTTATCCCAAGTGGAGGAGTTACATACAGCTTTCATTAACTACTGCACTCTTGAGATGTGTTCCTTAAACAAAAGCACCTTTAGATAACAAAGATGAAATGAAAAAGATGCCACTGTAAGGATAGGATTAAAAAACATCACTGCACTGCAGGGCTGATTGGGGCAAGGCAGACAGATAATAATAAAAGCAGATCACAGAATTGCACCAGCAGGAGAAGACAAAAGGACAATAAAAAAAGTGTGGTAGAAAAGTAACACTAAGGAAAGCAGACATAATGGAAAGGGCAGAGCACAGAGTACTGGCACTAGGGCAATGCAGACATTAAACTAACAGAGCACATAGGAGTGACACTACAGCAAAGCATTTGTAAAATCAAAAGGGGCAGAGCAGAGAGCAAAACAGACAAAATCGAATGGGCAGAGCAGGCACCAGCAACATTAGAGCAAAGGAGACAGAATGTTGAAAGGGCAGTACACATGGCCAAGCACCAGAACCAAAGCACACAGTGACAACATGGTTACCAGGAGACAGATACCTCAGGGTCTGTGCTTGGGTCATAGTCATCCTCTTCCTCATCATCACTGCTGTAATTATCCTGTGGTGGTGGAGGGAACAAGGGGAGGTTCATATTGGCAGGCTGAGTGGTTGCAACCTGGCACTTAAAGGGTTAGGGACTATACAATACAGTGGCAAGCCTACTCAAATGAGATGTGTAGTGCAGTACAGACAGTCCTCATTAAATATCTGGGATGTGTTTTAAAATACGGTATCACAACTTTCTCCACACAACTGGATTTGCAAACTGTGGGAAACTGGCAGAATAGCTCTGAAGGCAGCAATGGACCTGTGATAGGCAATTTTTCTGTACAGTAATTTACTGTTGAATACTGCACTAAAAAAAAGAAAACTTTCTGTAATTTATTGCCAAGTTAATACTGTACCAAAAAAATGAAACTAACAAAGAAGACTTACAAGAGACTGACTGTAAAAATACCTTGGAATCATATCTAACCCCACAAACAGTATTTACACCCAACATGAAACAAACATGCTTGTATCCACAGTGCCACTAACCAGAGTACAGTACAGTACTGTATTGAAATAATAAGTAAACTCCTGCTATGACAAACCCTGATATAGCAGATATCGGAACTTTCGTTAGCAATAACGAAGTGTCCTTCGTTAAATGAACCGCACTGGGTTGCAATACGTGTGTTTCCTACCTGGCCTGAAATTGCTCTCTCCCCATTGTGACTGCTGGATTGTAATACGAAACTATAGTAATACTTGCTATGACAAGGCTGTGAAATAAACTGCAAAAGGGTGAAATTATGAGCCAAGTTAGTGTAAAATGGGTATGGTTTACATTTTTAGTTCTAGAATATGCTATTGAACGGTACTCATTTATTTTTCAACATGTGCTTTAAATCCCACCTCAATGTGGAACCCTCAGATATAACGGACTATCGGCTTTACCGGATTTAGCTTTCCCCCAATTAGTCCCTTATAGCAAGAGTCTACTGTATATTCCAATTACAGTTACCAATAAACTCATTATTATTGTACTACAACTACTGTTACTTCAACCACTATTACAGTTCATCTAGAATGAAACTGCTACTACAACTGGGCCGTATACTAGTCACTAACTATTCAGTGTTCACCTAGCGTGTAAATAAAAAAATGTTAACTTGTTATGTAATTCGTGAAAGATGCGGAGCGAGCAAGTCAATGGACACCAGCATCGAAGAGAGTGTACTGAGATGGTATGGCCATGTGGAGAGAATGGATAACAACAGAGTGGTGAAAAAAGTATATCTGAGCGAATTCGAAGGAGGGAGGAGGCGAGGAAGGCCAAGGAGAAGGTGGAAAGATATGGTGGATGAATGTGTGAGGAAGAGAGGTTTGGAAGTCGGTAAGGCTAGGGAACTGACAGGAGATCGCGCTGGCTGGATGAGTGTTGTGAGGAGAAGCGCATGATCAGGGATTTTGGCACCCCTCTTTAACATGGCAGCGTCTGGATTGACTCTTGATATGATTGTGTGAAGCTACAGAACATGGTGAATGTTTTTTGTGTATCCAATAGAGCCAGGATTCCAGGGGCTTGAATGATGAATGAATGGAAGCGTGGCCCATTGGATTGGGTAAAATTTGGGCTGTCTGGACATTGGTACTCCTCACCCTGCCCTGGGGTCGGAAAGGAGGTCCGGATGATGATGATGATGATGTTACAATATGCACACACACACACACACACACACACACACACACACACACACACACACACACACACACACACAAAGAATATTTTGCACAACTGCATTATATCTGGCATCTTGTGAGGAGTGGCCTTGGAAAAAAAAAAAAAAACTGAGGCATTTTTGTTTCTTCTATAATGGCACCTCACAGAGCACACTAGCCTTCATACATGATATGGATCATTGCATCACCCTTGTCCTTCCAATTAATTGTTTTTTTTTTTTCTTCACCCCTTACTGTTACAGCAAATAAATTATTTTCAGTTCCCAGTCTCTTCTTGTGGCCAAAGCACATCATCATCATTTGAACCAAATTTTCCACAAATAAATGGGGCTGATTAAAAAAAAAAAAAAATCACAGCAGTATCAAGCATGTACTGATGAAGAGATGGTGAAGTAACAGAGATAGCACCTGTGATGGAGTGACTAGAAAACCAATTAGTAGTCTGGAAATGGCATTGGCTTGTATGGAAGTGAAGAGGGCACAGAGGGTTGAAGTCCTGTTACCAACTCTATGGGTGCAAGATGTGGACAGTGAGTGAACATCTGTCTAGCTATTAATGGACACCACAGTCCCCATGGGGTGGCCATAAACAAAGTGCCTCCAAGTCACTCTGTCCTCTGCCACTGAAAATTCAAATAACTGAGATGAGCTTCTTATAACCAAAAACTGGAGTACAAACTGCATAACAGTTAAGCATATAAAGATTTATTTGGAGGAAATGGTAGGAGGCATACAGTGTGTTTTTTAATGTGGATGACACAGAAAACACTTGTAGTGGTATATAACTTGTTAACAGTAAGGGAAAATGTTATAAGGAAAAGGGTGATGCTAGAAGAGGCAGATCTTCAGTTGCAAAAAGAAAGCCAATCAATCTGTGAGAGAGTTGGAAAGGGAATAGCTATGAATGCAAACGAAAGGTGAAAGAACTGAGCACCTAGGAGAGTTTTGTCATGGTCACTGATTGAGGGGTAGTTTTCAGGAGGCATCAGCAAGATAAATATCAACAGTGTCCAGTAAAACAGACTATATTATCAACTCAAGAGTATAGCATTCTTCTCCATATGTCCCCAACATCAACCACCTCCATGATACAATGCTCATAAATCTGCCAAATTCATCAACTGACCCCCAAACTCTTGGCACTTCTGTTTTGAGGCAACCTCTCTCAAAAGCTCTCACCTGAAGCCTTATTTTTTCTTCTGCTGTCCACACTTAACTACTGTATATTAATGCTGTACACAGTTTGTTAACCTTCTCAGTGCAGGTCTGTTTGGCAAAGCCTGAGTTGTGAATCATGCTCCACAGCTTAACATAATCACATTCCCATCTATTACTACTCTCAAAGGTCCAACCACTCTGAAAACACAACTATCCTGCCTGAAACCAAATAACAAAAATATAAGTTCCTTGGAGAGACATTCTATCTACTTTCCACTACAGAGCTCTTTCTATTCATTTATTCTACTCTAGTCTGCAAAAAGACTTCTGTTGTACTGTCTTTGGTATATCACCCATGAATATAAATTTAACCAACAAAATAATACACAACCAACATCATCATCTGGACCTCCTTTCCCACCCTAGGGCAGGGTGAGGAGTAGCAATGTCCAGACACGAAATATCAATAACACGAAAAAACATAAACACCTCACCTCTTCATCAAACACAGGTGGTGGAGGTGTGAGCTCATCAAAGGGATCTGGGACAGGTGTGGTTGAGGGTGGAGTGAACATGCGCTTATCCATGAGGTAGACTGGACGCATCATGGCCCAACCAGATGCCAGGAATGTCTCCTGGCTCATTGTGTCTTCTTGTCCGAGGTAGAACTGAAAGAAGAATTGAATGAAGGTGAAATATGTTAAACAAAAGTGGGGGCAAGGGTTGCAGTGTTGTTACTACTGGTGATGATATGGATGTAATCTTTTCCTAGTAAGCTGAGCTGGCCCTGCAACATACCAGCTCAAACCTACACCTAAACCACTACAAGTTCTGTCAAATAATGGCTCCTGCTCCCCAGCAGAAATGGAGCAATCGGCCATGGCACATGTCAGACCTCCTATGAAAAAGGAGTCCAAAGAATCGGGTATCACAATCTAGCCGTCTTTGGAAACTAAATCTTGGGACCTACATTAGTCAAACTCCTGCTAGTGCAGTTAACTTGGATGTTTTTCATGCAGTAATGGAAGAGTTAAAATGGCATATTAAGAACTGTCCGATGATCACACTGGTGTGCTACAGAGGCAAACAAGAAAGACGGAATATGGTATTGGATTTTTGGTCAATAAGTACATAAATGGCAATACTGAACAATTCTTAAGTACAGTATAAATGAAAGAGTAGCAAGCTCAATACTAAGTGTGAATACCTGATAAAGCCAAGTACTGTATATGTTCCAACATCAGCCTGTAAGGACAAAAATAAAATAAAATAAAAAATATTAAATAATAATTTCATCAGCCCATGAGGACAAAGAAGTAGAAAACATTCATGCAAGATGTTAAGCCTTGGACCTGGATCCCTTGGCAGCCCAGGGTCCAGGAAAAGCAAACTGGTTCACATAGCCATATGGAATGTGAGGGATATGAATAATGAATGAAAATGCAGATGTAGTGAATGTTTTCAAGAATGCAAGGTATGTTATGATAGCATTGTATGAGATAAAGATGAATGGGAAGGTGTGATATGTACGAGGTCACGTACGACTGTGCATCAATGATGTAAAGGAACTACTGTACTTTGCTGATGGATCATGAATGACAGAAAGGAATGAGACAGGGAATCCCCCAAGCTAGGAACAATGAACCATACAGCTCTGCAGGCAAGGAGAGACCCTTGGAGAGACAATCATATCTTTCATCAAAAATATGCTACCCTGGTGCGGGCTCAAACTGCCAACCCTATGGTCATGAAGCGTGAGTGCTACCACTGAGCTATTCTACTCCCAGTGAAGAATGAAAGATTGTAAATGAAGCAGCTCAAGGGGTACAAGTTATGTATGTACATAAAATTCCAGTTTAAAATGGTAAAAGTGACAGTAATTGTTGCATATGCACCTTGTTATGAGAGAAATGACTGTTGCATATGCACTGTGAATGTGGAAGTGCACAGAAGCAGACCATTAAAAACACAGGTTGAGGTTCTGCATGGTGACCTCCAGGCTAGAGGACTCATAAAGAAACTGGCTCAAGATCACAACATAAGAGAGCTTCCACCAGAAACTAAAGACTACACATACTAGCATGGTCAGTGGTCTCTAAATATAAACATAATGTTGGGTCCCACTTAACAAGTATCAGGCACTTGGCAAAGTTCATAATCATCAGCCTGAATCAGTCCACTGCAGGACAAGGACTTCTCCCATCTTTTTCCACACTGACCAGTTGGCTGATAACCTGTTCCATCTAATCCTAGCAAATCTCCAAATCTCATCTCTATGTTGTCTTGCCTGCCTCTTCCTTTCCATCTCTGGGCTGCCACTCAGTTATCCTGGTTGTCCATCTGTTATCTGTTAGATGAAGAAAGTGACCTGCCCAGGTCCCCCCCCCCCCCTTTTTTTTTAATACCCTCTACTTTCATTTGTACTCTCACCCATGAAGTTCTTTTTCTCTCTCTATGTGACCCTGAACATAATCCTTTCCATGCCTCTATGAGTCCTCCTAAGTTTATGTTCCAAGGATTTTGTTAGACTCCACATTTTTTATCCATAAGTTAGTAACATATATAACCTTTTCTATTGGCATAATGGTAAATGCTTATCCTTCCTCTAGTTACTTAGTTAGCCAAAAGCCCTCCATTCCATTCCTTCTACACTTGATTTCAATGTCATGGACTGGGTCTGTCTGAAATGCCTGCCCTAGATATATGTATTCCTTAACACACACTAGTTCTTCATCTCCTTTTTGTATTGGATGGGTACAGGTGTGGCTGTGAAACATAACCTTTGTCTTCATATTCATTTTCAAGCCTACCTTCAGACTATTCATTCAGGTCACCTATCATTTCTTGTAGTTCCTCCCATGATTAACTGAAGAGGTGGAGTTAGTTTTTACTAAATAAATATCATGTGATCCTATTCTTTTTCTTGGAAACCGGCACTTCTGTTACACCCGACTGTTTTAAGTCTGCCCATCCCATCCTCTTATACAAAGCAGGGATGACAACAGTTGCACTCTGAACTCTAACGCAAAAACATTAAATAACTGAAACTGGATTTCACTCACTTTCAAGTGCCATTACATATTAATTTTCTCTTGACCACCCAACCCTGCATCAATAAATTTAAAGCTGATGGTAACACAGAAACACTATTATACTCACCCTGGCCTCGTCCTCAGTCACCTGGCCATCCCTGTTAGTGTCAAATGTCTGGCGTGACAGGAGTTCCTCTATGGTTAGAAAACCATCCCCATCATTATCGAGGTGTTGGAAAGCTTCTCTTGCCTCCTGGTCTTCCTTCTCCTTCCTCTCAGCTTCCTCTTGTGCCTTCCTGTCATTCTCCAATGCATGATACTTCTCCAGAGCTTCTTTCTCAGGCTCTTCTACTGTTTTCTTCATTTCCTCCTTCTCAGCTTTGACAGCCTCTGCCTCTTCCTTCTCTTTCTTTAGTTCTTCTATCTTGGCCTGGGGAAATAAAACTCTTTTTATAAGAAAGAGGGTGAGTGTGAGTCTTGTCCTGGAGAGCTATATGTATGGCTGGGTAATGTATCAAAATCATTACCTGTAGCATATGCAGTACTGGTATAGTAAAGGATTCAATTTATCATACAACAGAGTGTGATATTAGAGGTGGGGGGGGGGAATGTTCATTTCTTGATACGTAAGCTGTATACTATAACTAGTGAAATATTCAAGTCCTTATTAAAAAAAAAAAAAGAAGAAGAAGAAGAAGAAGAAAGCCTGTTCAAAATGTGGGTCTTCACTGTCTTAAACCATAATGTTAGGTGAACATGTAACAACACAGGTTTAACAGGGACACATTCCCATGGATTAGGGGATTGGTGCACTAAAGGATACTAATAACTAACATATGCTGAAAACACCAAAATAAAGTTCATAACCACTTGAAACACCACATACTGCCACTATAAGTTAGTGTAGATGAATATCACGTGTAGAAATGGAAAAAAAAAATAATAATAATAATACATCTCTCGAAATGTAGTGATAGTCCTACCAGGCCATGGTAAAAATTTATTTCCTCCAGGAAATGCAACTACTATATTTAACACCCATACTGCTCACTTATTTACATTTTATGGTCCCAAAATACTAATTATCAGATTTTTGTTGACAAATAATGGTACTGTACTGTAAACTGGAAAAGGGCATCAAAATTAATAGTAATGTTAAAACCAAAAGCAACAGATGCCCGCGGTTACTGTAAAATACAGTATACAGAAAATGCAAGACATAAGCATGAGCAAGTGAAACTCTTCCAACATACTTCAACCTCCTTCTTCTTCTTGCGTCCTTCCTCCACCATCTCCTCCCTTAAGTGGTAGCCTCGCGCTCTCTCCTCCCGTTGCCTGGCTGCCTCTTCTCGTGCAGCTCGACCCAGCTCACGGCAAGCATCTATGCACCCCGCTCCAGATGCATACTCATCAGAGGTGTCACAACAGTCACACACACCATCATTGACACGCGAAGATGGTAATGTCAGGGGGATGTGTCCAGCATTTGTACAATGGAAGAAGCCTGAAAGAAGATACAATATATCACAAAGTTTAAACGACACATATTAATGGGAAGCTGACTACAAATGAATATGTGTGTGTATTTACCTAGTTGTGATATACAGGAAATGAGCTACACTCATGGAGTCCAAATTTTGCTTTGAGCTCGTTTAAGTTTTTAGACTGGACAATCTCTTTGTCCAGGCTATTTCACAAGTCTATGCATCAGTGTGGAAAACTATATTTCTCGATATCCTTCAAGCAACTTAGCATTTTCAGTTTCATTCCATGTCCTCTTGTTACTCTCCCATCCCATACAAACAGATCTTCTCTGTCAATTTTTTCTACTTCCATCATGGCCCTGAACACTGCAATCATGTAGTCCCTCTCTCTCCTTTCTTTCAAGAAAGGCAAGTCTAGATTTTCCAGCCTTTCTTTGTTCAATAGACTTGCCAGGCTAGGGGCCATCTTGGTTGCTGTTCTTTGTATTCTCTCGATCTTGTTTATAAAATTCTTTTTATGTGGGGATCACACTACTGCTGCATATTCTAACCTGGGACGGATCATGGCCACTATCAGTTTTTTAATTATCTCCTCATCCATGTAATGAAATGCTATTCTTATGTTGGTCAAAAGATAATACGTCTCTATCTTGTTACTGGTAATGTGTTTTTCAGGTGACAAGTTATCCTGGACCAGCGCTCCCAAGTACTTCTCTTTTCTCACTTTTGTGATTAGTTCATTACCCATCAATTAACTCAGTGATGGTCTTTTGGTACTTTTACCCATTTCCATTTTTTTTTTTTGACTTCCCACATCCGGCT
The DNA here is from genome assembly GCF_032717465.1 of Coenobita brevimanus. NCBI lineage: Eukaryota > Metazoa > Arthropoda > Malacostraca > Decapoda > Coenobitidae > Coenobita > Coenobita brevimanus. The sequence continues at coordinate 29,395,083 of NC_137060.1, read as the reverse complement.
CCAATCATGAATCCTATCCAGGTCCTCCTGCAGCATTTTACAGTCTTCTTCAACTTCTACTCTCCACATGATCTCAGCATTGCCAGCAAACAGACTTGCATAACTGTTCATTCCATCTACCATACTGTTTACATAAATCAGAAACAAACGGGCACTAACACCATGTCCTGTGGGACTCCACTTGTTACTTCCCTCCATCCAGACATCCTGTCTTTTATTACTGTCCTCATTTGTCTGTTTCTCAAGAAGTCTCTCATCCACCCTAGCAGGTTCCCCTTCAGTCCTCCTATGTGTTCCAGTTTCCACATTAGTTGCATTGTGGGGTACTTTGTCAAAGGCTTTCTCCAAATCTAAGTACACACAATCCACCCAACTATCTCTCTCCTGTAGCACATCTATCACCCTTGAATAGAAGCTTAACAAGTTGGAAACACACGACCTTCCACTTCCGAATCCAAACTGACTTTCTGCCAAAATGTCCATCTTCCTCCAGATATTTTATCCATCTGTCTTTCAGGATTCTCTTGCACAGTTTTGCGACCATGCTGGTCAGGGACACTGGACTATAATTCAGGGGTTCTTCCTGGTTCCTTCCCTTATAAACTGGTACCATATTGGCCCTCTTCCACTTCCGAGTCACTTTCCCTTCTTCCAGAGAACACACAATTAAACCGTGAATCTTATCCACCAGTTGTTCTCTGCATTCCTTTAATATCCAATTAGAGATCCCATCTGGTACAGGGGCCTTCCTCACATCCTGAGTTTCCAGAAATTTGTATACTTCTTGCACTTCAACTTTTACATCTTTTAACCCTTTATGGGCAGGCAACTTACCAATTATACGACCGTGTGGGTCAGCATATTTTCGGAAAAATAAAGTATCAAAGAATAAGCCTAAACATGCATAAATCAATGAAAAATGGATGAAAAACGAAGGCAAGAGGTGTTATATGCACGGTAATACGTCTCTGCTGCCTGTGGGAGGAGTGAGGGAGGAGGGCGGGCTGGCAGCTTATCACCAGGCGTGCCTGGGGTGTGGCTAACAAACTATTCACTCATTAGCTTTTTCTTCACCACTGAACACCATATTTATCATTTATGCATTCCTGACACTATTCATTGTCATCAAAATCTTATGTATGTTTTCTGTTGTACCTGAACTTTTATAACAATAAAACTTACGTTCGTATATACTGTACTATTTTACTTGAACAATTATAACACTACAACTTATATATTATGTATATTTTACTTGTTTCAAGGCTTGGGAGTGTAGAGGGCAGGACAATAGCTGACCAGGATGCCTTATCACCCAGTTTCACCAATAATTTAGGACTCAAAATGGCTGGACGTTACGTAACATCGTCCGCCTCCTCACACACGGACATTATGTAACGTCAACCGCCTGTTAGGGGTTAACACTACATTTCTAGTCACTCCTCTACAAAATCACTTTCTCTTGTGAAACATTTGTTAATAATTTCAGCTTGCATAACCACATCTTTATAGACATTTCCCTGTACTTTCAGCTTACTGACTCCTTCCTTTTGTTTCAATTTGCCATTAACAAACCTGTAGCTAAAACAATTTAGTTTCTTCCTTACATTTGTCAACTAAACCTTTTTTGAAATTTCTTCCTGTCTACTGTACATATTCTTGAATATTCATTTCTAGTTCTTTTATATTGTTACGTCCTCACCCCACACTGCCACAGGCTCCAACAGCAGTAGTACAGTATAGGAAGGACGTTGCCCAGTGTGTTGTTCTTCCTATGGTCAGCCTTTAGGTGTGCAGTACACATGATCAGCTGAGGCGAAAATAAACACTGGCTCCTTAAAGTTCACTGTCTTTATATTCCAAATAATTCCACTTAATGCCTTCCAACTTCACTGTGGTCACAAGCACTGGAGCTATACACACTTTACTAACTGCTATTACACTTAGTGCTTAACAACACTTCACAGTCATTACACTTAATGCTTGACACTTCGCTGTTTTCTGAAGTTCCAATGATATACAAACTTCACTAACCCGCCACTGTTTTCACAAGTACCAAAAATATATAATCTTCACTGTCACTGATACTGCACTACACTGAACCAAAACCAACTGCACTTCACTCAAACTGACCTGACACCCGACTTAACTCCAAACTGACTGACTAATTCTTCCCCATCTTATATAAGCTTGCATTGTACTAGAAACTTCTACTTCTCCACAATTCTAGTAAGCGCTGGTCTTGCATTAGCCCCTAGTAACAACAGTTACCAACTAGGAGACATCAAAACATGCCAAAGTCTTCTGACACTACATAACACTCTAAATCATTTACTATACGAACTTAAATTCCATAATTTAACAAGCAATCACTTAAGTAAAACATTTTAAAGAAAAAGAGCAGAAAAATTAATGCATAACTTACAAAATAACTACACTCACAAACAACAGGCAAACTGGCAACTCTGATGACTCGTACTGGAACTTACAGTATGAGAAACATCTCAAAGGAACGAGACTACCTAACTGGCAAATCTCCCTTCATAACCATATTCTTCCTTTCTCTTATCATTACCTATCTTTCTCCATTTGTTCCATGCTTTATCCCTATCTTTTTTTTTGCTGTCATACACCAATTGTTGAACCAATCATTTCTCCTGTTCTCTTTCCCACTGACTTTCAGCACATACTCTTCCACACCTGTTTTATAAAAGTCTAGAAAGATATCACACTTCTTCTGTATCTCTCTTGTTTTCCAGAATTCCTGTCTGTCCACTTATTTGAAAAATTTTCTCAGTCCTGTAAAATTTGCTTTCCCAAAGTTGTATCTACCATGCCTGTATATCTCATCTCTTTTCTTCCCATTTCCTCCTATCATTTGGAGCTCTTATCACTACATGATCACTTTTTCCTATAGGACAGATATTTCAGAGACCCAACTGCATCAGGTTCTTTGGTTGGAATTAAATCTAGTCTTGCTGGTGTGTCATCCCCCCTAAATCTTGTCTCTTCTTTGACCCACTTGGTCCAGATATGGGGTAATCGTAATCCGTAATCGTAATCGACTGTAATCGATTACGGACTTTTGTGTAATAGTAATCGATTACTTAGGCACTTTTTTCAAAGTAATCACAATTGTAATCGATTACTCTCATATTGTAATCGTAATCGTGGTTACTTTTACAATTATAAGGCCCCAGATACGTTATTCTTCCACAAATACTCGTCAAGAATAAAATACAGTAGTTCAGTGTCATACAGTCAAATATACACCATAAAAGTCCATAAGTAATATGATAACAAAAGTGAATTGTAGGTTATCACTTAGAAGCTTCCATATAATATCCTACCTAAGCTAGAATAATATCACCTGGGAAGATCTCAGTTGGTAGAAAAGTTAATAGAATGAAAGGGTCAAGGACAAAGTGTAGAAAAGTCTCAGTGCTTGAATTATTAAAATGCATTTGTATTGCAAACTGGCAAAAAAATAAAGGAACAACTTACTGGATGTAGCACTGTACAGTATATTTTTATCCAGAGTAACAGTTGCCATAGGTTCTGCAGAGCTTAACTCTATGTTCTTCCTTAAGCAGGCAATTCTTATTAAAATGATTTGCATACAAGATAAATATCCCTAGAAAATATCAGTTTTATAATACTGGACAATGTTTTTGCTTTCAAAAACTAACTTCAGCTATTTACTTAATCAATGTCAAGTATAAAAGAAACGTGCTCATAATTATATAGTGCATAACAGTACATGTAATCATGATTGTAATCATGATTACTTCTTATGTAATCATAATCATAATCAATTACTCTTACTTTTACTGTAATCATAATCGCAATCGTAATCTGAAGTTTGCAAAGTAATCGTAATCGATTACAATAACCTTGTAATCACCCCATGCCTGACATGGTCATTACATTATCCACCGCTGTACTTAAGAGTATCCTGCCCCACGAATATTTGCTGTTTCCTGAGCCCCACTCCTTCCAGTTTACCTCTTTGCAATTGAAGTCACCCATCAGGATTATGTTGTTGCTTTTCTCTGTCACTTTCTGTAGGTATCTAACCATGTCCGACAACAACCGATATTCCTCCTCATTCAATGCCTCCTCCCGTTTTTTTCTTTTCTATCTTTCCTCCATATTTTGTATTTCCTATCTCCCATTTGGATTTCAATACAGTATTCTCTCTTAGCTTGGTCTCTACGAAGCACATAATGTCTGGCTCATTTACCCTCAAGAAATCGTCTATTTCAAGCCCTGCTGAGATCAGACCATCTACATTAGCATAAGCCACTTTCAATCTTTTTGCATTGTTTTTAATTCTATCCTTCTCTCTCCCTCTCTCCTTCGGTACCACTCCCTCAATATCTGATCCATAAGTCTCCAATACAGCTCTGCCGTCTCTTCCTCTGTTCTCTGGTCATTTTTTTCCTTCACTTCCTTAACAAATTCCTTTATTTTGGCTCTCTCTTCCTCATTTGCATCTCTCTTTATCCAGATATTTTTAAATCCTTCCTTAATTGCTAATTTCCAAGTTTTGTTGATCATTTCATTTACTGTGACCTGAAACTGAAATTTTACTTTTGGTGGCCTTGCCCCTCCCTCCACATATTTTCCCAATTAAACACTTCTTCAGTCTCCTCTTCGGCTTCGTCATTTCCTTCCATAACTATTGACACTACAGCATTTCCTTCGCCCTTCTCAGTTCTTCCCTTTCTCTTTCTGACCTCACTGACATCGGTTTTTCTTTCAAACCTGAGATAATCACGCATTTTTTCTTGTCTGCTGCATCTCTGACAAGTGATTCTTTACTCTTTAGTACCTTCACCACTTCCTTCTCCATCTTTTCCTGGTTTTCCTTTCTCTGTTGTTCTAAAATCTCCTTACAACTTATTTTATCTTCCTGTTTTCTTCCACCCATTGTTGTGTTCTTGGATTTCCTTGATATACTCCTCGTGCATCTTAGTTTTAGATTCATGCTCATCAAGTTTAAATTTCATCTTGTCCCTTCCTCCTACAGTCTCTTATATTCCCATTTAAGCTGTTTTATTTCACTTGCTGCTGTTTCATTACCTGCTTTTAATTCACACAACTTTCTCTCCTGGTCAGCACTACATGAGCAGACACTCTCTAACTTACTGCTCAGCTCCTTTGTCTCCAACTCGTGTTCCATGGTTCGCCCTTGTAATTCACTAATTATTGCCCATACCTGTTTTAATTCCTGGGCATTCTTTTCAGCCATCTTCTCCACACCTGTTACTCTTGTTTGATTCAGCTTGATACTGTACCATACTACTGTTGCTTTGGTCTTCATTGGAGTTTCCCGCATACTCATTGTCACTGGATGTAAACAATGCTCTGCTTCTCTCCGCCATGACAAAATCGTACAGAATTTAAAACTGTCACTGTGTTTTACACTTATTGGACTGACACCTCCGGTTTATTTTCACTCAAATGAGATGGGGCCACCTCTCACATTTAATTAGCATATTCACAATAGGCAGGCTTCCTTTTCACCACCAATTTTGTGTTATTTTCCCACGATCTGCATGGAGCTCCGCCACTGACGACGTCCTGGATGTGTGTGTGCACACACATACATTTATGTGTGCACATGCATTAGGATAAATAACAAGTGGAATTTAAACAAACTTGGAGACTGCCAAATGAAACCTATTATGAGTGGACAAAGCCTGCGTATTTGATGGGTGGGTGGGGGGATTCTACACAACTTATATACTGCACATGCAATATCTACATTACTGTGCTCTGTGTAAATAACATTGGTTCAAAAAGTCATATCTCTCAAGCGAATGGAAGGGAAAAAATATATATATATGTCCCTTGAAGTCCCTATTTAAACTCGCTGCAAAACTCTCCTCATTCGTTCATTAACAAATACTGCAACATGCATGCAAGCATCAGTCTTGGTCACCTTACGACAGCTCTCTATGCTACTTGATCTCCAGCAGCCTCCCCATTCAGTCCCTTATATCTGAAGTCACACTGTATGACATTGTCCCAGGCCTTTTTTGGTCTACCTCTCACAACCCTATCAACATTCACATCTCTCAACCTCTGTGCACATTTGTCATCCTCCATCCTCACCACATGCTAAAACTCCTGTAAATAACTGATGTACCTGTTCCATACAATTCAGGATGATGGTAGTGTTGACTAATCTTTGCAGAGCAGTTCTTAACAGTACAGAAAGAGTTTTAGATTTTCATGATTTGGACAACTTTTCTGTATTTTTTTATGCTGTGCAAATTGACTACCATGCATATGAAGTATATATATCTTACAAAATTGACATCAGTTTAATGGAATTTACATAAAACAATGGGTCAATCTGATGTATGTTGATGACAGGGTGAAAGTATAGTGTATGTGGCCACAAATGGTGCTGAGATAATACCACAGTGTCAACAGAGAGTAAATTCACTGTGTTAAAGTGTGTGCAAGTTCTGGGCTTTATAAAGTTTTGCACAACAACAGAAATTAGCAAATACACATACACACACAATTATATTTTACCATTCATTCATAAAATTATATTCCTTTGTACATTCAAGTTATGGTGTTTGAGAGGAATGAAATCACAAAATGCACAGTGAGGTTGGATGGTGAGGACATGGAGAATGTGAGTGCATTCAAGTACCTGGGTAGTGTGACGAGTAAGGATGGAAGTTTTGGGGATGAAGTGCTTGAAAGGGCACAGCAGGGAAAGAAGGCTGTTGGTTCACTGAATGCAGTGATGAGAAATAGGGATGTGAGTATGGAAGTTAAGAAGTCACTGCATGATAGTACTGTGATCCCTACCCTGACGTATGGAAGCGAGGCGTGGACCTTGATAGAGGGGAACAAATCAAGAGTGTGAGCAGTGGAAATGAGTTACCTGAGACGAGCATGCGGAGTGACAGGTTGACGAATGAAGGGTGGAAGTGGATGTGACTGAGAAAATTAGGAGAAATACACTGAGGTGGTTTGGACATGCGGAAAGAATGGAGAATGAAATACTGACTATGAGGGCGTATGTAGGTGAAGTGGATGGAGGGAGAGGGTGGGGGAGACCAAGGATGAGGTGAAGGGATGGATTTGAGAGATATATGAGGGAGGGGGGAGTGAGCAGGGGGGAGGGCAGTCCAATGGTGAGTGACAGAGCGACTTGTAGGCGTTTTGTCTGTGGCCACCCTCTGTGGGATTAGACAGATAGATATGCAGGTGACAAGGTTAATGCACATTTCATCCTACTTCCATTAATATGAAGGGTCTCTGAGGCTGATTAGCTGAATAAAAATGTTTCCTGTCAATGAAAATAAACTTTAAAAGACATCATCACAGTAAAGAGGTGAACAATATTGCTCTCACCATTAGGACACGCAGCAGTGCCTGGCTCATCACTCCCATCTTGACAGTCACAGTAATCATCATTTACATATGTGAAGGGGATGCTGCCAGACCCATCCAGGCAGTTGAAGTCGCGTGTTGGGTCAAAAAATGATGCCTCTGGAATTATAACAAATCATCATCATCAGAAAAAGAAGTCAAACAGTCGCAAAATAATGTTTCTGGAGGTAGCATAACAATTCATCATCATCATCATCACCAGAAGGCTGGGTCATAAAATTATGCTTCAAGAAATAACAAATCATCATTATATTCCTAACCGTATTTTCCACAATAAACAAGATGAATTAACATAAAGAATAAATATTAATTTTTCCCTCAGAGTAAAACAGTTTCAACTAACAAATTACAACCTACAATATAGACTATATGGTATATAATCATGTGATACAAAATCTGGAGAGAGAGAGAAAAAAAAAAAAAAAAATCGTTTTAGACAATTTGCAGTTTCACACAAAGAGCAATCTGAGGATTACATTTTACCAGTCAGTATTTCTAACATTTTATTAACCTTTATTCTCTATAAACTATGCTCGCAAATGAATATCAAGAACAGTGATATTTCTGCTGAAGTATGGTATTGCACAGATTAAACGACATATCAGTACAGTAGAATGTCATGTTTTTCTAATTTGCACAGAAGTGTGATCTGTATTAGCCGACACTTTCTATAGATTAGGTTTGGTTAGATTTGTGCCAAATCATTTTTAATCTTATCTACCCTAAGAAGATTAAGATGTGACAGGGGCGCACCTAGGAATTTTCTAAGGGGGGGGCCCGTAGTGAGGTGAGGTCAGGTAATCCGATAATTACTGGGAGGTCATATGCAGGTTTAGAGTCAGAGAGCTGCTGGCTCATGTGTTACTCTTTGTTTGTACTTGCCAGTTTTTCATGTTTTGCTGTTATCAAAATAAATATATATAAATTTTTAAAGGACCCAGAGAGCTAAGAGGGGGGGGCAGAGCCTCCCCCCCGGGTGTGCCCCTGTGACTAACTATTACAGACCAGTCTAACCTACCCTAAGAAGATAAGGATGTGATTAGCTATTCCAGACCATGCCACTACCCAGTGCAGAAAAAGAGGCCGTCCACCATCGTCCAAACCAAGTAATCCCCTTTTTACCTCATGTAATACCTGTACTGCAGCTGTAATTAATATTCACTTGCAAGCAAAGTTCATAAGAGAAAAAAAGTTAGTGTTATATGAGATGTTAACTGGCAAAAGGAAATCCCCTGAAGCACTGCTTGTGTGAAACTGCTGAATGACTGTTGTTTCTCCAGCACTGTTCACTTTATAGTAATTACTGTACAAAAAAGCTGAAGTACTTTGGAAAGCACTGTCTGTTTATATTGAGAAATCACATGCTGTATATACTGTGTTCACCCTACAGTACTCCATTGAAATGGGATCTTTGTATGCAACATATACAGTATTAGGAGTGTAATGCTGTATGTTAGTGAGACCTGGGCAATAAAGGAAGAGGATATTTGCAGACTCAAATGTACAGAAATGACAGTGATTTGGTGGATGTGCAATGCATCCTTGAATGCAAGGTGGGAGGGGGGGAGGGCTAGGTTTACGATGGAAGTGTTATGGGGAAGGATGGGACTGGAGTGTACTGTATTGGTGTTGTGATGAGGTGGGGTATATCGAGATGGTTTGAGCATGTGGTGAGGATGGTTGATGACAACTGGGTGCAGAAAGTGAGATGTATGAATGTTGGGGGTAGGGGGCCTGGGACGAGGTCATAGTGTGTGACATCTGGGATAAGTGATTTAATAGGGAAGCTGCCAGAGACACAGCAGCATGGAGAGCCGCCATTAGGTGACCAAGACCAATGCATGCAAGCATGTTGGAGCCTTATAAACGAAATGAAGTGAAACAATCTAGATGGTTAATATTAATGAATGCGTACTTGATGGCAGCGCTCACCATCCACTCACCCAATATAGTGCTTTCGGGTGACTCCTTTCCTCCCTTCTTTCCTTCCTCTTCTCTTTCTTTCCTTCTTTCATTCCTCTTCTTTCTTTGGGTGACTTTACACTGAGTGACAAGCTAGTGACTCCTTTCCTCCCTTCTTTCCTTCCTTCCTCTTCTGTCTTTCCTTTCATTCTTCTTTCTTTGGGTGACTCTACATTGCGTGACAAGCCAATTGGTTTCCTGTACACCAGGAAACCATTTACTATGCTGAGTGGTAACCATATAACCAAACTATGGCACCTGGTGATTTATTGGGTAATTAAGGCACTCCAGCTGGATTGAGCTTGTGTAAGTTTATGTCCAAGGGGCGGTTGGGGTTTACTGCTCACGTAATGGGATGATGAGTGCAACTGGTCACTATCATCTTAAATGTCAGGACCAACTTGCCTGGTCCCGGGCTACTACACTCCTCAGGAGGCAACACAGGATAAGATGACAATGATGATGATAATTTTATTATTAGGATTTAGTTTAATAATGATATACTTCATTCATGACAAATTCTGCTGAAATAGCTTACGTGACTAAGGGCAGGACAGTTAGGATATTCACAGCAACAGCGACATCTTTTGGGAGGTAACAGTTCGATATGGCTCCCAAACCTAGATTCAGCATTCTCATCCAGTTTTGTCACTGCAGGTAGGTTACATGTGGTGGTTCAGACTTTGGTGGGTACAGTCTTGCCACATGGAAGAGGAGCTGGTGGGCTTCATTCCCTTGAAAATCCTTCAGGAAGAGGTTCTGGGCCAGGCACTGGTGAAAATAACTGGCCTCTTCACCCACTCCATGATGTCTTGGAAGAGCTGTTCATCATGGAGTGGGTGAAGAGGCTAGGTATTTTCACTAATACCTGACTCAGACTTTCTGAAGGATTTTCAAGGGAATGAAACCCACCACCTCCATGTGGCAAGACTGTAACCACTGAAGTCTGAACCAACACATGTACGGTACCTCACAGTGACAAACTGGATGAGAATGCTGAATCTGCACCTCCTGAAGGTAAGTGGCTGTTGTAGTTTAGGCGGTTATTAGGGATAGGTTAAGGGACGATCTGGTTGGCTAATGTCATGGGAGGTGAGATCTAGGGGGCAAAGCCCTTCCTGAAAAGTTTCTGTGTGTTTTGATCTTTGTTAATTATATTGAAGCCAATCTAACCTGTAAATATATATTATTTGATGATGACCTAGAACTTTATCTTAACCACTCTCTAAAATCGAACATCACTTCTGATCTCCAAGTGAACATCAATACAGGTATAGCCTAACTCAATATACGATACCCCTTAATCCGATACCTTGGCTTAGTGATGGGGATAGAAATATCACCATACCCCGCCTAACGATGGCCAAACCCTGGTTTAACAATGGGTTTTCATTTTTTTCCCTGATTTTGATTATATTTTAGACCAAAATTGAGTGTTTAGGATGATTTATAAACTGTTTCTAGACTTAGATTAACGTGTTTTAGTCATAGGTGGGGTAAACACTGTCATTTTGGGGTAAAGTATGCTAAGTTTGATTTTTTCCAGACATGTATTTGATGATTTTCATATTTTATTTGTTGGTTTTAGTGGGTTATTTACAGGTGTTAGGCTTAGGTTAGCTTCTTTTACAGCTGTTAGGCCATTTACATTGGCTTTAAACTTGTTTTTGGACTCATTTGGGTGGGTTTAGGACTTGGTTGGGCGGGAAACCCAAGGCTCAAAAATGCATCCCTATACTGTACATGTTAAATCTACCCCGAGGTACAATACCTTGCCTAACGATGGGTCTTGACTTAACCAATCGCATTGTTAAACCGGAGTATACCTGTATTCTCTCAGACACAGCTGTCTCATGGGGTCTAAACTTTGCACCGAACAAATGCGTCCATCTGAGGTTCTTCAGAGCTCAGTGTAATGTCTTAAATGATGGTGTCTATTTCCTAAGTGGTACGCGAATCCAACCCTCCATTTGTCACAAAGGCCTCGATGTCAAATTTGACACACAGCTGAAATTTCATTTGTACATTAGGGATGTTGTTTCTAAAGCCCAGGGCGTTGCTACCAATCTTCTTAAATCCACAATATCCCAATCTCCTAAGTTCATGACTTCCCTTCTTATCTCTGACATTCGTCCCATCATAGACTTTGCTTCTCCACTTTGGAAACTTGGCCACGTGGGTGATCTTATGCTACTGAAATCAGTTCAATGCAGATGGACCAAGCAAGTCTCAGAGCTTTCAGAACTCCCATATGTGGACAGGCTAAAAAAGTCTGAATCTGTTTTCAAACAGAAGCAGACTACTTAGGTGCGACATGATCCTATGTTATGAAACATTCCATGATCTTTCTCCCAAAAAACCCGATGACATTTTCCACTAGGCCCCTCACCAAGGGACTTGAAGCCATAGGTTCAGTATCCACACACAACACACCCAGGTCAAGGTCCGTCAAAGATTCTTCAGCTGTCATGTTAAACGCTACTGTAACTCCCTGTAATGGGGTCTATAAAAGCCCACGCTGCAAAGAGGCAAAGGGGGGGATCTTCCCTTTGGAGCAGTGGTAATGTGCGCATGTTTGAAGCACATGGTCCTGAGATTGAATCTCGGTCAGACCAGTGATTAATCTGTGAAGTTACATTTCAGTTATTACACTGGTTGGCAGCGGTGTGGGATGTGGAGCGAGGCTTGGAGGGCAATGATATTGATGGTTAGCTGGCAGCATCCTAGCCCTTACATCCCGGGGATGAGCTGTTCAGTGTGGTCCACAGCGTCCCCAATGGTGGCCTCCAATGCTACAATACTGTGTGTTCCAAACTCACCAAATTAATCACCAAAGAGAGAATAGAGTGAAGTAATGGGGTCTATAAAAGCCCGCGTTGCTTAGAGGCAAAGCGGGGATCCTCTCTTCAGCTCAGTGGTAATGTGTGCACCTATGGAGTGCGAGGGCCTGCGATCTAATCTTGGTCAGACCAGTGATTAATTTGTTATGTTTCAATTTGGTTATTACATCCCCATCATCATATGCAGTTATAGCACCAACCCTTTCCCAGTTCAAATCTAAACTTTCAGTTACTCTCGCCAATGAACTCTTCATCTTTTAATTGTCCATGTACTGTACTCAGTACGGTACATACATTCATACTGTTCATTCAGAACCATTTACTGGTAAATTTTATGTTATAGTATTGTTAACAAAAAATTAACACAACTTATTGTAGGATACACCAAATCAGTTAATTAGATAATTATCGTTAGAACTTTTGCCTTACATCGTCTGACTGGAGCATCCTCATAGTTTCTTGGGTTGTACACCTTTCAGCTGTCTGACTGGTGGAAGGTCATGGCCCTTCCAGGTGAGTAAAAAAAGAAGTTTCCAGAGCTTATATTTTGATTATTTTGTATCTTTCAAAAAGAACCAGATATAAAAAATGTGTAAAAAAAAATCAGTTAAGTTAGGCTGGGCTAGATTAATATAACCAAACAGCCGGTGACACATTAATGCTGGGACTTAATCATCTGGAAAGCTGACCAAGACGGGCAGCCATTTGCCAGGATTGCATGTAAAATTGACAAGATCTGATCATTCATATCTTCAAACTACTCATTTCTGCAACTTTTTACATCAATCAGTGAACAGTAGGATACAGTTTATTGATTAAGAAGTACAACTGCATATTATATGCATGGGAGTTCTACATTTTCAACAAAGAAATATACAGTACCCAAGAAAACCTGATTACAATAATGAGGTACTGTATTATGAAACAATCTTAGCTCATGCCATTACGAACTTTTAGGTATTGAGCTGCATGGTCTGAGCTACAAATAAATACCATTATTCAGGCTAGATTATTCAAGTCAGAGTGACATTCACTTGAACTGTCAAAAAGGTTGTACGACCTGTTGGGTATTGGTTAATTTCATATATAATTTTTTCCAGTATTATTTCATACAGTGGATAGGATTAGCGTTGTACCCAGCTACCAGCAATGAGGAAGGTGCTATTGGTTATTTTTGATAAAAAATGAATCTGTTGCTACGTAACCAAACATACTTGAAAGTGGTACTCCTCTTGGCCGCAGCACCTCCGTCGCCCTCACCACCGCCCCAGAAGCCACGTACAACAAATAAACGGCCACCAGGGTCCTCATAATGGGTTTTTCTTGCCCTAAGAATAGGTTAAAATGGGAAATAACAAGTGTTACCGGCCAGACATCAGCTGTTCACACACGCCGCGTTGTATGGCAGCTATTGGTCACTCTCGAGGAGATATCGGCGCTAGCATGTCCTCAAATTCAGAACTGCTTACTACAGTGTATTTCGTTGTTTGTTTTCTTAGTATTCTTTTCCTAACTTTTCAAGCTTATTCTAATTTTTTAAACTTTTCGTGGTTTGCCGAAACAGCAAAAATACGAAGTTTCTTGCAAGGTGCCTGGCACTGTCACATCACATATGCTTGTTTAATGGTCACTATTGTGTCTTTTATATGTTTTCCATAGTATATCTTATTTTTCTTAGGCTTTTACACGCTGATTATGTAAACCATTCGTTTAACTTTTTCAGATATAGGTATGTCTGTGGAATGAAAAGATATTGTGGCATATGAAATAGTTCAGAACCTCTATTGTTGTCTTGACAGTGTCTTTCATTAACTGCTTTAGTGTGATGGCATTCTCCGTTGTTGGCAGGTCTGTTTCTCCCACTGATCTTGAGACAATCTCCCGCCCATCCACAGCAACCACCAATCCAACACCAAAGTTGTCGCTATAAATTGAAAGGTGTTTTAAGTAAGTGTTGTTTGATCATGAGGCATGAGCTCTTTCCTTATGATTTTTCTTACCTTGCTTTCGGAACCCTCCCTCAGCTTATCCTTTAGTGTGAGAAAGACATCAGGGTAGTGATAATTTGCTGAAGTTGTTACCCTTTTAGCATGATGATTTATATGCATTGCAATTACATTCTTCTATTTCCACTTTTTTATTCAGCCTAGGTAGAAATGTGCATGTGAATGGCGTAAAGGAGACTGTTTCTAACCCCTTCTCTACCAAGTCTGTCTCTAAAGCTGAATGCTGAATAGTCATCTGGAGGTTGGAAGAATAGAAAAGTGACAAGCTTAGGATGAGGAGGTTAATGAATTTTTGTGTGACCCATTGCCTTCCTTTCATTCAGTTCACCACTCGCCCTTCTCATCACTCATCACTCGCCATGTATACCTGTGGATCATTTTATGCCTGAAGAGGGTATTGGCTATCACCAACCCCCTCCCAGCACAAATGTCCACTAATGCACTCCCATTCTCATCGATCTCAGCAGGCACACCCCACTCGCCAACTATTCCATCCACCTTCACATTCCCAACTTTACCATTCATATCACCGATCAAAAACACTCTCTCATTCCTTCCAAACTTTTCCATGCACACTTCTACATTTGTCCAGAACTCTTCTCTCACTCTTCTAGCACGATCTTGCGTTGGCACATACACACACACAATCGCCCACATTTGTATTCCAACCTTCAACTTTACCCACACAATCCTTGACCCAACTGATCCATACTGTCTTATGCTCTTCCATCTTTTACTCACAACTATATATACTCCTTCCTTTGCCCTCTCATTCTCACCTACTCCTGCACACATACCCCATCCATACTCCCATTCTCTCACACTTTCTCCTCTCCATTTTGTTTCAGTCATTCCACATACATCCACTTTTGCACCCTCAAGCACCTGGACAATCTCTCTCTCTTTCACCTCATCATTCGCTCCTCTTACATTCCATGTAGCCATTACCAAGTCCTTTGTCCGGTCCTGGGTCGTCATCGTTTGGTCAGTCCTTGTCCTAGGCTTCTTGTTTGTTTTTTTAGTTAGTTGTTTTCCGGGGAGGGACACTAACCCTCCGCCAACCCTTTTTAGTTGCCTTTTACGACAAGCAGGGATACTGGGGGAGTATTCTTGAAAAACCCCCCTACCCCCAGGGGGGAGTTGATATTTAACAAAGAGAAATAGTCTTTTTAACAGCACGGGGATGTATTAAACTAGAGTTTACAGTGTCCTCTATTGGGTTGCAGCTTTTGAGAAGCATTGCATTGTCTGAGATTAGCCAGAAGATGGGAAAAAATATTCTCAGTCCAGAGAGGTTAAGTGATAATAGGAAAATTAGGCTCGTATGGTAATGATAGTGGTAGCAATGGTGTGTGTTGCTAACCGTTACTTCTTTATCCTCCCATGTGTAGTAGGAAAGGATGATGAGTGAATATTGGGTTGATGATAATACTGATAGCAGTTTTATATTCCTATTATATAGACATGCAGTGGTATTGGGATGATGACGATATTGATGGCAACTTCTGTTTTGTGCAGTATAGTGCATGCATATGTGGGCATGAATTGGAATATTATTGATGATTTTCCCTTTTCTCTTTGTCTACTCTTTCTTCTCTCTTTTATTCCATCTTCCTTAGTTAGTCTTGTAGTAGCTTTGTGCAAATTGAAATTGGTGTGGAATATTGGTGATTTTGATCTTTTCCATCTTCCTGATTTATAGACTAACACCAACAGCATTTGTGGGTTACAGGTGTACCAGGATGTCTCTTTTCCCCGACATACAAAAATATTGAGATGTTGATGATGTTTACAGTTCTTTTCCCTTTTAACTTGTAGACATGCAATGACTGTTTTTAGGGCATATATGTGGGCCAGTGTGATAGAGATGTTGAATTAGTGATTTTCTGTCCGCCTCACAAGCATGTAGTGATGTTGATATTTTTAGCAATTTTTTTCCTAACTTTAAATGTACAGCATTGATGATACAGATAGCGATTTTTTTCATATCCAAACCTCCAGACATGCAATGACATTGTGTGTGGGCTGCATGTGAATTAGAGTGACAGGGACGTGTATGTGTTGGCAGGAGGGACAGATGCTCACCTTTGCTACTGGGACCTCTTTCAACCTGAGTCATCGTATATTGTCTGTCATGCCGCTGATGATTCGTACCTGCATTGTCCTGTAACACAGGTACTGTCATATTTGATATATGAACATTTAATTTTGTCTTGTGCACACTGATTTTTTAAGAATATTTCTCGAGTCCTTATGGTTATTTAACTTATTAAATAGTCATAAGGATTCCAGAAATGTTTTTCTAAAATTAAAGGCTCACTTTTACATCACAGTTTAAACTTTAAATATACAGCATCAACTTCGAGAAAGCTGAGACCTTTTTTCTAATACCTGGTAACTATTTAATTTTTTCCATTCATGATGTTTTCTCAGCAATGCATTTGCTAAATGATTTTTTAAGAGGTTTTATATTCTAGGTTGACAGGATGCACTCTTTAGTATCATGTATCTACTGATTACATAGCTAAGTCTTATGTATAGGTGTAGGTTACAGTTGAATGTGTGTGTGTGTGCTCCCGTAGCTATCATTCTTTTGTTATGCTGTATTGTATTTGCATCTCATTATCAGCACTCAAGGTGATGGTTGATGCAGTGTCATGCTGTGCACTTACTTCCTGGGAGGCTAAGAGTTCATATTTAGAAGACTTTACTGAACTGTGTAGCACTTTGCAACTGGATGATCTACCCATTGTTCCCCAAATATAATCTTCAGTAGTATTCTTCTTACCGTACAGCTTTTATGTTTTTTCCTTTTCTACTCTGTCAGATACGATTATGTGAAGCTACAGAATGTGGTGAATGTTTTTGGCGTATCCGATAGAACCAGGATTCTGGGGGCTTGAATGATGAGTGAATGGAAGTGTGGCCCATTGGATTGGGCAAATTTGGGCTGTCTGGATGTTGCTACTCCTCACGCTGCCTTAGGGTGGGTAAGGAGGTCTGGATGATGATGATACTCCTGTTTCTGAATCCTTACCACCCATGTGTGTGTTAGTGGAGAGTTGGTTTGTGGTGTTCATGATAATAATAAGGATGATGATGAGCCTTGATTTCAGATTGCCATGATGTGTTCAGATGGAAGAAATTATATCCACATATTTAAGTAGTATTTATTAACAGACAGTACAACAGACTGATATTTATGCAACAGCCACTAGTATGTGAGTATAATTTCTTCCAGGTATGTTAATGATGGCTATGTAAATTATGAGAGAGAGAGAGAGAGCAAGGGGTATTGAGAGGTATAAACAAGTTATAGAGAGAGAGTGAGGAAGAGGTGGGGGTGGGGGCAATTGCTGTATATAATAAGGCCATACATTATTCCCCTGACAGCTCTCATGGACGGGACAGAGGTCATCGTGGAGACGATGAACAGGTCTCTGTTGGTTCCAGCCAGTGGGGATACCACGCCCAAGAGAGGCCCTGACCAGCCCCCTCCCGGACACGAGGACATCGTTACTGATGTTATTGTTATGAACTACCCACAGAGATTGGTTGTTACATCAGCTAAGGATGGTGCCATTAAGATGTGGAAGTAATGGGAAATGGTAAGAGTAGGACATAGAGGTATCATCACAGACATAGAGACATAAGCTTTGACATCACTGTAGCATTATTGTTTTGATTTACCCAAAGGGATTAGTTATTACATCAGCCAAGGATGAGGCAAGTTAAAGATCAGGAAGTAATGGTATATGGGAACACCTTGACATAAAGGCATCATTATGGACATTATCATTGACATCTTTGCAGACACTGATTTATTTATTTTATTATTATGGTTCATCCGGGCATCAGTTATTACCTTAGCAAGGGATAAGAGACATATGATCGGGAAGTAGGGTAAATAGTGAATGATAACAGGTAGACACAGAGTGTTGTTATGAGCTGAGGGAGGTTTTCTACCACCTCTTCTGTATTGATTTATTTTCCGTACTACACATTACTATTTCTTTGCATGTTATTTATATTATCTTAGCATTGACTATCTCTGTATCTGACTGTCTATTGCCAGGTGCCTAAAGGGTGGCCACAAACAAATCACCTCCATGTTGTCCTGTCCCCTGCCATTTTGCTGCCCTCTCCTCAACTCACACCTCCCTCTCTCATATACCTCTCCACTCCATCCCTTCATCTTATCCTCAGCCTCCCCTTCCCTCCCCCCCCTTCACCTCACTCACATACACTTGCCTCGTTGGTCTCTCGCACTCCATTGACCAAGTTTGCACAAATAACATGCAATAGGATTTAGTGTGCAGAAACAGAATAGGAAGGAAGATATGGTAGAGTCCCTCCCATCCTGACATAAATGCAGCCTGAAGGTGGAACCAAGATTCAGGGGGCTGGAATGGAGAGAGTGGGATTGTGGCCCACTCAGATGGACTAGCTTTGGTTAATATCTCAGTCATTCAAGTTCTTTCTGGCTCTCTGGACCCTGCCTCACCTCACTCTAGTGTGGGAAAAGAGGTTTGGATGATGAAGAGGAGGAGGGTTCACAGAAATTATAGTTTGTTCATTTTAACTAGGTACATATTTTTATCCTTTTGCAGCCTATTTCCCTCAGCTCATTGGCAGAAAAAACAGCAGCAGCAGCAACAACAACAACCTTACCCTATCATTAGTTGGGAATGAAGGTTAGCATGATGATTTTGATGATGATTACATTTGAGTATGTGTGATTTTGTTTAGCAGCTTTTATTTCTGAAGGGTGGTCGCTGGTGCTCAGTTTATATTCAGTTTATATATTTTTTCACATTTTAGGGACCTGTTGGAGAGAAGGGATTAATTGCAGAGTGTTGCTACAGTAATGTCTACTCTCAGTTGGCTTAGTATTTGATTTTATTGTTTATCTATCTATCTATCTATTGCCAGACGCCATAATCCCGCAAGGGGTGGTGTTTAGTGAAAAGGCGAGCCCCTACACTCCCGATCTGGGTGCTGGATGGATGGATAGGTGAGAGGTGTAGTGTACTGTTGGTAAATAAGACTTACTTTTCATATATCTTTTTTTTTTTTCACAGTAGGATAGGGCAGTAACTTATTTTTTACTTGTACAGAATGAAAATTGTGTGGATGGTTTACCCAGGAAGTGGAGGTGAGAATTTTAGAGCCACCTTGAATGATATATGACCCATTTCACTAGGCATTGTTGATGGCTGTACAACATTAATGCTTTCTGACTTCTGTTTCTGATCCTCCCCAGTGCAGGGAATAGGAGGAGGATATGTTGATGATAATGATAAGGAGGAAGAGGGTCATAATGATGACAGTTTACGGGGTCTTGTTTAGTCCTTTTTTTTTTTTTTTTTTTTTTTTTTTTTTCCGGACAAAGTTATACAGCTGCAGGAGAGACTTTTTGAATTGGAGGAGTTGGAGGTATTTTTTATTCACACCTTTGTTGCTACAATTCTATCTGAAATTGAATAAAAAGATCAAGTGGTAAGAAAAGCAGAATTGTTAGGACAATAGACCCTTGCTAAAACGGACTAACTAGGGGAGAGCCAGGTCTGTTAAAGTCGATAGTCCATTATATCCAAGGTGAGGTTTCAGGTGCATGTTTGAAAATAAATGAGTACAGTAGCATGTTCTAGTATGTAAAAGTAAACTTTTCCTATTTT
The DNA here is from genome assembly GCF_032717465.1 of Coenobita brevimanus. Taxonomy (NCBI): domain Eukaryota; kingdom Metazoa; phylum Arthropoda; class Malacostraca; order Decapoda; family Coenobitidae; genus Coenobita; species Coenobita brevimanus. Next base: position 29,375,178 of record NC_137060.1, on the reverse strand, counting down.
CCACAAACTTGGCCCATAATTTCACCCTCTTGCACCTTCACATCCTTGTCCCAGCACTTCCTGACTAGAAAGTATTACTCTAGTCTCTTATTACAGTTCAGCAGACACAATGGAGAGAGGGCAGTTTCAGGACAGGGTGGAATAAAAAGGGGAAGAAACACATGTATTACACCCCATTTAAGAGACATTGTTCATTATAGCCAACAAAAGTTCTGTGGGCCTCGTGGCATCCATTAAATCCGATATCCACCATACTGGGGTTTGCTATAGCAAGGGTCTGCTGTATAACATCATATTGAAGGAATTATGAAACCACAGCATGAGAAAGAGTTAATTGAGAGTATGGTAATGGGATTTATGATTGTGAAGTGAGGTTGGGGATAATGTTGGAAGAGATTAATCTTATGTAGTATGGAAGAAGAGAGTGGAGCAGTAATTGTTGAAAAAAGAGGAAGAGGAGTCTTTGAAAGAATGAAAGTGATACAGTGAGAACAAGTGGCCTGGAGTAGGTTCTGTATTGGACATGCCTTGTTGAGTTCCCAGGAGGGAGCAGAGTGTTAGAGACGAAGATGATAAATGTCTAGCCTCCAGTCAGTCATATATGAATTTTAGGTGTTCCATACAAGACAGCTGGTTTCATGTAATCCAGAAAACCACAGAATACTTTGGGTGGTAGCAATATAACCAAGAAATAAATGCCTGATGCAGTAGTGGATTTAGGCAGTCCAGTGTGATGTGGCTCATGAAGGTCTAAATCCAAGGAACGGTGGCATATATTGGGTATATTGCCTACTTAATGCTACTCTGTGGGGAGGAAGCAACCGGTCTTTCCTGCATTAACCCAGTCACGTAACTCATAGTACAGTATTATTGCTTCCTCCAAATAATAAGTTTGAGAGAAATTTTTCTAGCTGAATAGGTTAGATAATAATGTAGCCTTCATTAACATCTTCAGTATGAGAGGTCTCCCCAAAGCTGAGTAAAATCATCTGGGGAGAGCCAGAAGAGAATTAAAGAAATATTATGCCACCAGAATGAAGGAGCAAAATGTGTGGACTAAATCGCTTAGCCCCGGGCTCGTACACTTTTGATGGAGTAATAATGATTAACACTTTTCAAGGTTGTTATGGATATATTACCATGTCCAGGGGTGGAAATGTGGAAATACATAAGGGGTTTTATATATTCCTCATTGTGAATCATTGTTTTGTACATATCATTGCACCCTCACTGAATTATGCTTTAGAATTGTGCAGTGTGTCCTAGATATGTCACCTTATATATATATATATATATATGTTATTAATCATGACTTTGATGGAGTTTATTATTCTTGCCTTGCAGACAGATTAATTCAGCTTGGGGTAGTATTTTCAAACTGGAGGGTTTTAATATAGTGTTCATTAAGGTTTTCACTATGAGAGATCTCCCTCAGGCTGACTAAGGTTCTGCAGATGACTTGATGAAAATGAAAAGTGTGCTGCACTGAAGGGGCTAATCATTCCACTCCAGTAACATAGTTTTTATTTTATTCTTGATGCTGTTGGATAATTGTATTCGGCTTAAGAGTGCATCCAAGCAGGGAAGAACTTAACAAAGGCTTTATCTGACCCTTCCCATTGTAAGTCACTTCTGATAAGAGTACTGTATCATCTAAAGGTAGCTAAAGTAACAAGAAAAAAAAAATGGATTCAAATAGTTAAGTACACAGTAATTTCAGAAAAGTTTCCCCTTAAAGTTTCATTGCTGCTTGAAAAACTGATTTGCCAGTTTCTTCCAATCTAATGTACACTTATAAACATAACTATCAATTCACTTCATCATGATAAATAACTGGACAGTGAACAGTGAAAGCTAGTGGTATGGTCTTTGGAGTTAAACAGACTTTTTAAGAGTATTATGTAAGAGTTTGATAATTTTTCTACTAAAAAGTGGAACAGTATTCATGTATACAATTGTACTGCTTGTATGAACAGAACTGAGATAATTTAGAACATCCCTGACGTATAACAAGGACGGCCTGTACACTGTTTTGTATATTTGTTTTTTGCATTTTTATTTTTTATGATATATGCAAATAAAGTTAATGTTATAAAGAGGGTGTTTTCCTAGCAGGTTAAAAGTTATTGATTGTCTAAAGGTTTGTTCACAGGTTGTAGTGTTGTGGCGTGGAGAGACGCAATGTGGCAACACTGATATATCTGTGTCTCAGCTACCTGGTTGTACACACAGTCTTCAGCTCTCTTTCTATCCCCAAAACATCACCTGTGCCATTATATCCCAGTCAGTCTCACAGCTGTTCATTTTCATTTCCAGTTCGACCATTTGTGAATGTCATTCATGGAAGCACTACACATCCATATGACCATTCTCGTCTTTGTATACTCAGATGTTTACATGTCTTCCCCTTTTATTGCCCAGGTTTCCATAAAGTATTTAATAGCACTGTGATGTGAATTTATATGCCATTGGAGATACCTTTCTTAGTAATGACTATATATATATATATCCACTGATTTATAGGACTTCCTAGAAGCATGTAGCATTTTGTGAGATATCCTTCTGGTGTCAGTTGATGTTTCTTGGGTAGGACTGAACACTTGACCCTCCTGTCATAATTAGTTTGTGTGTGTGTGTGTGTGTGAGAGAGAGAGAGAGATGGATGGATTGATGGAATGTCATAGGGTACATCGTTAAAAACACATAATACTCTTCCAGGATCCATTGAATGGCATCATTACTGTATTTTATACAACATAGTTTCTAGATATAATTATTAAATTACCAAAAAAAAAAGTTATTAAATCTATATATTAAACATATGCAGTATTTTAACTGTCATTGTTGAAACATCTTTAGCATTCTGTTCCAGCTGCTGGCAAATTATTTTTTTTCTTTTTCTTTTTTTCAGAAGGGTGAAATAGCATTTTCCAACCAGCACTAGGTGATTTTTTTTATTTTTTAGATTAGAGTGAAAAAGTTTCCTATTCCAACCAGCAGTTGATGGTGTGTTTTAGGTGAATGCAAAAGCATTCTGTTCCAGCTAGTGCTAGATTTTTTTTTTTTTTTCCTTCATGTGAACACATTTATTTATTTATTTATTTTTTTAATGACTGAAAAAATAGTCTGTTCCAGCTAATGCTACTTGATGATTTTACTTTTTAGATGAGAGTGAAAAAGCATTCTTTTCCAGGTAATTTATCTGTCTGTCTATAGCTGGATGCCGTAATCCATTAAGGGGTGGCCACAGACAGCTTGCCTCCATGTCTCCCTGTCCTCCGCCATTTGGCTGCCCTCCTTTCAGTTCACACTTCCCTCTTTCATATATCTTTCCACTCCATCCATCCATCTCATCCTTGATCTCCTCCTCCACCTTACCCACATACATTCTTCCAGTCAATCTCTCATTCTCTATGTGACCAGACCATCTCAGAGTATTTTTTTTAATGCTTTCAGTCACATCCACATCAGTTACCATAATGTTCCCCTACATTTCTGTCAGTCTTATCCTTCATGCAGCTTCACTTGCTCCCCTCAAAGAACTCATTTCCACTGCTCTCTTTTGTGACATCTTCATTGAACAGGGTTCAAGCTTTGCTTCTGTACTTCAGAGTGGGCAGTGGTAGTTGGTGGTGGCCATCATCCACACACTTAATGTAGTGCTGCCCATTTATTCCTTCACATTTATAATTTTATCTTCTGTCTGCCCTCATGTTTTCCCATTTCTCCCATTCTTCCTGTCACTTATATTACCCTTCTTTCCATTTTAGGTGGCTCAGCACTGAGTGACCAGCCTTATGATATCCTGTAACACAGGAAGCAATTTACAGTACTGCATGTTAACCATATAGCCAAATAATGAGGTGATGTGGAACCTTCTGTGGTGCCCCTGTCAACTGGGTGGAGAGATGCAAATGTGCCATCCATCTGGGAACCAAACCTCCATACTCTTTCCCACATCTTGCTGGGATGAGGCACTGTCTGCTGCAAGGGAACATTGGTTCACTGCATGGGACGGCTCTGCATGGACCTAACAACAGCATGCCTGCTGTTGTTGGGTCTTATCAGTCAGGCAGACTAAGGATACTCAACAACACCAATATTAGAATGGGGATCACAATACTGTACTGTCATGAAGTGACTTTTCTACTTCCCTGCCCACTTCCCACACCCTTATCACTGCTTTCAGGGATTCAGCAACCTTTCTTCAATACTGTTCCCTTTTATGCATTTCTTCTTCCAAACTTCCATCCTTGCTCATCACACTACCTAAGTATTTGAATGTACTCACTCTCTTTCCATTTCCTTACCATTCAGCCTCATCGTACATTCTATGACGTCATTTCTTTGAAAGAACGTAGCTGTCGTTCTGTTTTGGTTATAAAGGGTCCAACTTGCATGCATGTGTCGGCCTTGGTCACCTAATGGCGGCTGTATATGCTGCTCAGTCTGTAGCATGTCTTTATTCATTCCCATATCCCTCTGGTCACATTGTATAACCTTGTCCCAGGTGTTTTTCGGTCTGCCTCATGCAACCCTACCATCAGCGTTCACACCTTGCCCTCTGCACCCATATGTCATCCTCTGTCCTCTCCACATGCCCAAACCATGTCAATCTGTCTCTTCTCATCACAACATTAATATGTTCAAGTCCCATCCCTACCTTATAACTTCGTTCACAATCCTAACTCCCCTCCCACTGCCAGGCCTATCATTCAAGGACACAGTACACATCCATCTAATCATTATCAGCTCTGCACATTGGCCTACAAATATCCTCTTTCTTTGCCCAGGTCTCACTACCATTCAGCATAACGTTCCTGACACAGTTTGCACACAAGGACCCTGTAACATGAGGGAGAACCCTCTCAGTGTCAGGAGAGGCAACAACTTAAGCTCCTTCCATCCACTCCTTACCCTAGCCACAGGGCTAGCGCCAGCCCCACCTCCAGCACATATCATGTCCCCCAAATGACAGAACTCCTCCACACACTCAAGAGACTCTCTAGCAAGGTCAGTCCGTTTCCACCTCTTTGCTTCTGTATGCTTTCCTTTACAAACCTCACACAAAGTTTGTACATTTGAGTCCATAAATACTGCCCAAGTCTCACCACCATACAGCATTACATTCCTAAGACAACTGTTCAACATTACACTCCTAACTTCTAGCACAGCATTATACTGTACTCCTAACATGTTGCATACACGAACCTCTTAGCACTGAGGGAGAACTGTCTCTGTGTCGGAAGGGACAAAAACTCTACTGTTTTTCCATGCTTTTTGGACCCTGCTGCACCCAAAAGAGGTGATAATATAATGACGATGAAGGTAAAGATAATGGTGGTGATAATGATTGCAGTGGTGGTGATATTGGTGATGATGGTGGTGATATTTTTTATTTATATGGGTATCATAAAATTAATAAAGATAATGGTGGTGATGATGATTGCAGTGGTGGTGATATTGGTGATGATGGTGGTGATATTTTTTATTTATATGGGTATCATAAAATTAATAAAGATAATGGTGGTGATGATGATTGCAGTGGTGGTGATATTGGTGATGATGGTGTTGATATTTTTTATTTATATGGGTATCAAAATTAATAAGTAATTTTCTTTATGGGGATCAATTACTATTTTCAACAAATAATGTAAAATAAATTCCATGAATGATGAATGTCTTGTATAATAAATGCATGCCTAGTACTTATCTTTTTTATGTAATTATACTTGTTGATGTGAACACTATGGACTACAAACTAAAATTCCCTCCTGCAGACCACCTTCTTCCTTTTGAGAGATAGGGAGGGAACTGAGAGAAATTTGTATTGTTGGGCAGTGTAGTTGCCTAGTTACATTGATGGCCCTGCATGAAGGCATCCCTTTCCAGCTTATTGAACATATATACCCTTTTCACTCAGACTTGGTCTAAAATTGCCCTCTCTTCATCTTGAATGCTGGTTTGTAGGAATAGACTCTAGAATATGATGATAGTCACAGAGAAGTGCTGTGGAAAGGATGTTGCCCTCTTCCTGCCACCCACCATCTTCCTTTCAAGGGATAGGGAGAGTCGAAGCATGCTTATATAATGGGGAAAAAATAAGGGGGATGAGGGGTAGGTGTTTTATTTTCATCTAATTGAACTAGGCTAATGAATTTTAATTACAAATCGTGGCTTTATGAAAACTGACGTCTTAGTTATGAGATGGGAGTCTCCTTGGTTACTAGTCAGACAGGTGAGTGAGTCATTGGTTACTAGTCAATAGGTGGGAATGAGTTTCCTCAATTACTTTTCAAACTTAGGCGGGAATGAGTCTCCTTGGTTACTAGTCAGGTGGGAATGAGTCTCCATGGTTACTAGTCAGAGGTGGGAATGAGTCTCCTTGGTTACTAGTCAGAGGTGGGAATGAGTCTCCTTGGTTACTCGTCAGAGGTGAGAATGAGTCTGGTTGCTAGTCAAAGGAAGGAATGAGTGAACGTCTCCTTAGTCACTAGTCTTAGGTGGGAATGAGTTGCATTGGTTAGTAGTCAAAGAAAGGTGAGTCTCCCTGGTTACTAGTCCTAGGTGAGAATAAGTCATCATGGTCACTAGTCGCTGAGCTGAAAGGGGTATAGGCATCTTTCCCCAAGTGAAAGTCGATTGACTAGGAATTAATACGGGAGGAGGAGTGAGTGAAGGAAGGTAGGAAGAATGAAGAAGGAGGGAGGGAATGAAGGAAAAGATAGAGGAAGGGAGTGAAAGAAGGATGTGAATGAGGGAAGGGTACGATGAGGAGGGAGGGAATGAATTAAGGAAGAGAAAGAAAATGAGGAAATGATATGAAGATGAGGAAGGAGGGGAAGAGGGAGTGAAGAAAGAAAGGAAAGGGGTGAAGGAATGAAGAAAATGATAAGGAAGGAAGGACAAGTAAGGGGAAGGTGTGTAGAGGAGGATGGAAGGAGAGAGTCGAGGAAGGGAGGAGGGTTGAGGGAGGAAGGACTCTTTTTCTTTTTATGAAATTCCATTAAATATGACCTAGAAAAAATTCAAATTAACTGTATATACGAAAACAATATAAAAAAATTACATTTACGGCTTATATTAATGATGAATCCTCAAACGAATACTCTTTACTTCCGGTTTACTAAGTCAAAGAATAAAACGACCCAAAATTATAATAGTTCTTAATGCAGGTAAAAGCATACTGATCCTTTTATTATAACAATAAAATAAACAATATTTATATAGTCTAGTTTTTTAAGAGCCAACAGAACAAAAATTTAATAGTGAACGCGCACGTGTGTCAACGTGGCGATTTGGTGACAGTAAAACTTGTTTTTCCGAAATTTATTTGAGATTTTCTGGTTTCTGAAGACATTGATCTTGAAAGTGAGTATTGATAATTTTTTGGTATATTATTAAGATTAATTGGAATGTGTGAGAATATGCAAGAAATTTGGAATAGAATGGTAATGACTGATGGTTTATGGAGAGGCTGGACTATAGAAACCAAAATCCTTGCTTAAATGGAAGCTTTGGTGTTGGATGTGGCCTTTTCACTTGTGGCATTGATGTGGTCGGGTGCTGGAGCTTCCTGGTGGTACAAATATCCCTCAGCTCCCTCCCTATCCCCTGAAAGGAGGAGGATGGACTGCAGGAGGAAGGCAATTGTAGATTTTAATAATTTTTTTGCTTCCAGCAAGTAGTATTCATCAAATTGTTGCCTTGTTTTTTGTTTTTTTTCTATGGCACATCCTTCATAAAAAGATTAGTGATAAATTTAAGAGGTTGTCTGTTACAAAGGAAAAAATGCAACTCAGGGGCAGATTAAACCAAAGCTATATACAGTACATCTCGGCATCCTTCCCGTAACACGTCTTTGAGATTAATGTTGTATTCTGGTGTTACCTTCTTGTTACAGGTTTAAATCCAAATAGGAAAGGTGGTAGTTTTATGCTTAGATTATTATCTTGATGGCCCAGATTTTTGTTCCTCATTGGCAAAAGAAGACAATACTGCATCTCTCTCTTATCTCCATTATTTTCTGTTCCAGGAAATAGTATTCAAGGTGGGTTGATGGCAGTTATAGCCCAAATTAGAGTAAAAGGAGACTAATTTATCAACAGAATACAGTAGTCCTTTATTATCAGTTTTAAAACATCGAAAGCTGTCAGATAATTTACTTTTTCAGATAATGCCGTATTACCCCCACCCTCAATATCTCAACAGGGGGGCATAACCCCAACAAAAACCCTTTATTGTACTGTGTATACATTCAAACTTAGAACATGTGGAGAGGATGGGGGATGATAATTGGGTGAAGAAGGTGAGAAGTGTTAATATTGTGGGTGGTGTTATGAGGGGTAGACCGAGAAAGACATGGGACGAGGTCATTAAGTGTGACCTTAGGGTTAAGGGACTGAACAGGGAGGCTGCAATGGATCGTGCAGCGTGGAGAGCCGCCATTAGGTGACCAAGGCCGACACATGCAAGCATGTTGGAGCCTTTAAAAACGAAAACGAACATCTCCAAATAGATTTTTCCTGATAAACAGCATAGTACTGTATTTAACATTAAAATACTGGTATATATATAACTAATTTGTAGCTACTGTACCCACCATATATACTGTAGTACTGCACAGTACTCCCTCATTATAGACAGGATTTATATATATAGAGAGAGAGAGAGAGTATATATATATATATATATATACACACACACACACATATATATAAAACTATAAACTTTTTTTCTTAGCCAGGAATTATTTATTGATTATTTCCAAGGCAGGCACTGCCAGTATCTTCTCGCCAACATGCCAGTCACCTGCTTTTGGCGTTATCCATCTCCATCTTCACATTTCAATCTCATTTTTCATAAATAACAAAGTGCTCATAGTGTCTGTAGCTTCTTTTACGTAAATATGCACCAGATGGTGCTAACCGATACCGACACTGTACGTAGCCACATAGCTAGTCGCCTGCTTTTGGTTCTGCTCATTTCCATCTGTGCACCTATCTTATATGTAATGAACAGCAATATTCTTTGTGCCTGTAGCAGAACAAGTATAGGCAGATCCCCTTATATGAGTGGGATATGATAATTCATGATTGCTTGGATAGTGGAAACTCATAAATCGGACTGAGAAAAAAGGATCACATAACCTTTATACATAACTTTGTGGAAAAATATGGTTAGGTTAACTGACCCTGCTGGCATCACCAAATCTGGGTCTAAATTGCACATTCTCATATCATCGGATTGTAGTGGATGCTCGTATAACTCTACCTGCTGTATTCCATGCAAATGAAACAGGACTATGGTGGAATGTTATGTATAAAGGAAGTGCACTTGTAGCTAATCATTAAAAACCACTTTAACATATGAGTGGTTGTGTAAGAATTATATACCGTAATGATTACAGTATATAAAGGTGACCATTGAAAAGTTGGTATTGACGAGATTTGTGTACTGATGGCATCTTACTAAAGTAAACCCTGTTGATAATGAGGGAGATGTACTGTAAAAAATTTTGTTTCTTGTTCTCATGTGGTTGGTAGTGCACTGTCGCTTAATGCCAAACAAAACGGACATTGCTTTCAGCCAGATTTTTTGCCCATCAGATAATGATGTTTGTCAGTTATGTGGCATTGGATAATCAGTGAAATACTGGTATTCTGTGTATACTGTACAGTGAGTCCTCGGTATACGAAAATTCGATGTATGAATTTTTGATGGTACGAAAGCGATGAATGTAGGACAAATTCCACAACACGAAAAGCCTCTGTCTCGATGGTACGAAAAGCGATATGAGAGGAAATACGAAAAATTCAAAATGGGCGCATTGCATAGTGCTGCGCTCGCTTGCAGCGAGAAAACGAACTAACCCCTCTCTGGTAAACACATTTTCGCGTGCTTCTCAGTCGAATCACGTCTCTCCTTTCCTCTCAGCTTTGCTGTATGTTGCGCTGTTCTTTGCTGTTCTTCACCTTTTTGTATTTTCACCATGCCTCCCAAGTGCCCTGCATCATCTCCAGCATCTGGGGATGCAGCTGCAAGAAAGAAACAGTGTCGTACTCTCACTCTTGAGAGGAAATTGGATATAGTAAGATGCCACGAGGAGGGGCAGGGAGTCTCAGAGATTGGGCAAGCTTTAAACCTTGCGCCATCTAATACTACAGTCCTAGTACTACAGTAATTAGTTGTATGTTTTATTTTTAAATGTCTGTACAATAGTATAGTACTGTATATGTGTATTGCATACTTCAAAATGGGAGGGGTAAAGTTTAAGTGGGGGGTCCAATGGGGTCCTGGAATGCATCCCCCCCTTTCTTTGTATATTTCAATGGGGAAAATCGTTCTGATATACGAAATTTCACATTACGAAAGTTTTTTTTTTTTGGTCTCTATGCCTTTCATATATCGAGGACTCACTGTATTATGTAATGGTTCCTGCCCACCCCTCATCCACTGGAGAGGGATGCCTTTATGTGGTTGCACTGATATAAGCAGGTGGCTTCACTGCCAGGTTATACAAATGTCCATCAACTCCCTATCCCCAGCAAAGAAGATGATGGGCTGTAGGGGAATGGCACCCTCAGCCTGCAGTCCACTGGGTTCACATTGTAGATGAACCAGGGGCTACAGCAGGGGGGGGGGGGAACCTTTCTCCTATTAAGGGCCATTAGGATATTTTTAACATCGTTCGTGGGCCATTCAAAATTATCAACTTAAACTTTCTTTGGGGGGGGGGTGGCACACATTTAACTCACCTCTAATGCGATGGCTGGAGCTGTTTCTCTTTGGTGAGGCATGTGATGGCTTACGCAATATGCAGAGAAAAACAACCAGTCACAAAACTTTAATTCAAGAAATTTATTTCATGAGCGTGATGCTGTATTGCCGAGTTGGTTGATATTTAATTGAATTTAAATAACCTGTAGCCCAGTACATCTATCTATCTATCTATTGCCAGACACCTCAATCCCGTTTGGGGTGGCCACAAACAAATCGCCTCCAAGTCACCCTGTCCCCCGCCATTTCACTGCCCTGCTCCCAACTCACACCCCCCTCTCTCATATACCTCTCCACCCCATCCCTCCATCTCATCCTCGGCCTCCCCCTCCCTCTTCCCCCCTCCACCTCACACACATACACTCTCTTCGTCAGTCTTTCACCCTCCATCCTCTCCACATGGCCAAACCACCTCAGTGTGTTCCTCATAACGCTTCCTATCACATCCACATCCACACCACAACGCTCCTTTATATCCTCATTCGTCAGCCTGTCTCTCCATGTGACTCCACAGGCTCCTCTTAAATAACTCATTTCCACTGCTCTCACTCTTGACTTATGTCCTTCCAACAACGTCCAAGCTTCACTTCCATACGTTAGAGTTGGTATCACAATACTGTCATGTAGTAACTTTTTCACTTCCATGCTCACTTCCTTGTTTCTTATCACTGCTTTCAAAGAACCAGCAACCTTTCTTCCCTGCTGTACCCTTTCAAGCACTTCACCCTCCAAACCTCCATCCTTACTCATCACACTACCCAAGTACTTAAACGTACTCACATTTTCCAATTCCTCACCATCCAACCTCGCTGTACATTCACTGACTTCACCTGTCGCAAAGACCATCACTTTACTCTTCCCTACATTCACCTTTAGATTCCGTTTCTTACACACTCTCCCAAACTCATCCACCAAGCCTTGCAGCTCCCCTTCGTCTTCACTCAACAACACAGTATCATCTGCAAACAACAGTACAGGGAGTTTCCAAACAGTATCCTCTCTCACCAGGGCCACTCCAACATCCACTACCCTACCTTGTACCTCTTTTATTACCCCATCCATGTACATAATATATATATATATATATATATATGTACAGTCACTACCTCTTTTATTACCCCATCCATGTACATAATATATATATATATGTACAGTCACTACTCGTTATACGATGGGGTTACGCAGGTCATACCATAACGTACAACGAGTTTATCGTTAATCGGGAGATTGAAATACATTATAGAAGGGGGGTTATGTCAACTCAACTTCCCAGTCACCTACCCAAGACTGAAACAAAAATGACAACCCACCCTAATCACTTCCTGTGTCGGTCCAAGTCGTCTCCAAGACCAAAACAAACACTATCACACCAATACAGGCAGCTTTACTCACATACAGTAAATCATTGGAACAGTACAACACACTTGCTTAATGTTGGCCTGGTGCTACATGATGTATATGCCTACTGTAGTACGATGCTTGGCTGAGAGGTGACGATAGCAGGAGGGCACACATGAACGAGTGGAAAAGACAGTGCTTTAAAGGGATGGCGGGACCTCAACTGAACCAAAACAATGCTGTGCATGCTGGGGCTGCCATCTTGCCTGAGACAAACAGTGGTCGCCTTTCATGCGCCTGGTGCTTTGTACAAAATTTTATGATGGCAAAATCGTTATAACAGGAAATTCATCATAAATTGGATTTTGGGGTGTAACTTTTTTGTTATCGTTGAAGCGAATTATTATATACCGGTTCAACGTATAACAAATGGTGACTGTGTATATATATATATATATATATATATATATATATATATATATATATACTGTATATATGTATAAGTGGAGTCTCTCTTATCTGAAAATCAGATGATTTTCAAAGTTTCGTTAAATCAGTTTTTTCGGATAAAAGATACTGTAATAATATGTAGGATACAAGGGAACCTCTGAGTTAACCACAAACTTGAGAAGTTTTTCTTTCAGTTTACATATGTCATAGAGAGTGGTTGAGCCAACATTGTATTCTTTCATCAACATACTTCTGTTTACACTACGTTCTATCGTGTTACATACAGTATTTGTATTTTCTGTTTCAGAGTAAGCACAACTCTATTCCTTTTATTTCCATCAGTTGGGTTAGCTTTAGTAGGAGCCATCGCGATAGATTTCACAGGATACAGTCTGTAAGTACAGGAGACTGAGCAGGGCACAAACACAGTCAATGAATGGCAGGAACAGACTGAGGGGGCTGGCGCAACCAACGCTCGCTGTAGTGACAAGCGGATCAACCGTAAACTAATGCTAGTGGTGTGAAACAAGCCCGCCGTGTTAGATAGATTTCAGATTTTTGCGGTTAATTGAAATTAGAAATTTTTAAGTGAAACTTACGGTTAGTGGCATATTATGGTTAAAAGAATTTTGAATAAAAGGGACCCCACTGTATACGGTATATATATATTCATTCATGAGTTTATGAAATTGCATTTATGAATTGCCTCTCAGGCCTGATCAAATGGTCTCACGGGCCTCACATATGGCCCAGAGGCCGAACGTTCCCCAGCCCTGGGCTACAGCTTCTGGTACTATAAACAGTTTTGCTTGTCCATTATGTTGACAGTTTTTGTATGTCAGTTTGAATGCCCCCCCCCCTTTTTGTGTGTGTGTGTGTGTGTGTGTGTGGATGATTATGCCTGTGGTTGGAGTCAGGATTCTAGGGGCATGAATGGTGAATGAATGAATTTGTGGCTTATTTATTTCTAGACTTTTTTTCTCACTCTCTCTGTCTCTCTCTCTCTCTCTCTCTCTCCCTCTGACCTCATCTTTAGGTGAGAAAGGAGGTCTGGATGATGGTGATGATGATGATGATGGTGACAGTGATGATGATGGTGATGATTATAGTGGTAGTGGTGGTGGTGGTGATGATGATGATGATGATGATGATGATGGCATTCAAGATGGAAATACTAAATGCTGTTTCTTTTTTTTCCAGATTGCGTGGCGAAAGAAGACGAAATATGGACAATCATGGAGGAGGTTAGACAGACAGAAACGACAAAAATAGCAGCAAACACAGAACGGCCACAATCTTCGGAATTTCTCCACCTCATAGGATCAGTATAAGAGTAAGTAGCTGTATCATTTAGTTTTCACTCAAAGAAACTGGACTATTAACTACCAGTCTTACCCTAACTTGGCCTAAAAGTAACATCTCTCCATCTTGAATGCAGAGTTTTAGCAATAGATTAACACTAGAATATGATGCTAGTCACAGAGAAGTGCTATGTACAGTGTAGAACCACATGTCTTGTTCTGGCCAAGTTGGTAAAATTAATCTTGCTACTCTGGCAGTGTGTTTTCCTCTGACAGAACTGGGTCACTCAGAGCTTGAATACTAAGTTGTGGCAGTGTGAAATTAAGCGAGCCTTGGTTATGAGATAGGAATGAGAATCTCCTTGGTTGCTAGACAAGTCAACATCACCATTAACTGAGCTAAAAGTGGTCAGAATAGGTGCATTCTAATAGGTTTTCATCAGACAGAAGTGGGCAAATCTCACAGCTTCAGTACTTTGTTGAGGTTATATAAAATTCAGTAAGCCTTAGCTGTGGAGTAGGACTGAATCGCCTTGGTTACTAGTCAGATTGATTACATAAAATTTGAAGAGCCTAGCTTTGAGGTAGACCAAATCTCCTTGGTTATTAGTCAAATTGGTTATATAAAATTTGATGAGCCTAGTTTTCATTTAGACTAAAATCTCCATGGTTACTAGTCAGATTGATTACATAATATTTGATGAGCCTAGTTTGAGGTAAACTGTATCCTTGGTTACTAGTCAGATTGGTTACATAAAATTCGATAAACCATAGCTGTGAGGTAGGATTGAATCTTCTTGGTTTCTACTCAGATTGGTTACATAAAGTTCAATGAGCCATAGTTGAGAGGTAGGACTGAATCTCCTTGGTTACTAGTCAGATTGGTTACTTTAAATTCAATGAATCTGTTGTGAGGTAGGATCTTGGTTACTAATCAGGTTGGTTACACGAAACTTGATGAGCCGTAGCTGAAGTATGACTGAATTTCCTTTGTTACTTGTCAGATTGGTTACATAAGATTTGATGAACCTTAGTTTTGAGGTAGAGTAAATCTGCTTGGTTACTGGTCAAATTAGTTACATAAAATTGTTGAGCCTTAGTTGTGAGGTATTACTGAATGTCCTTGGGTATTATACTGTTTATAATCTAACTTGGCCCAGACTTCTGTCCTTTTGCAGCTTATTTCACGTAGATCATTGGCAGAGGACACAACTAAAGCTGTACATCACTTCCACATCACTTCTTCATGATTAGCACTATATTGTAGTGTTAATCTATTGTTACGACTCAGCATTAATAATAATAATAATAGTAGTAGTAAGTTTATTCAGTTTGGCATATACAATCAGAGTGGTGCATTAAATATTGAACAGGTGTCTGTAAGTACCAGCCATGCATGAAACCAGCCAAGGATAACCCAGTAAGGCCTCTGCGGCGTACCGTAAAACCAGCTAACTTCGGACTTGAGTTCAACTTAAGATATTTGAGAAAAAAATGTAATGAACCAAAGTAATGGGAATATGGCTTTGTATTTTGAAAACCAAAAAATATACTGGTAGGCAGTTAGGAGAAGCATTGAAGTATATCACATTAAAACCACACGAACCTGACATGAATGGAAGTATGTGAAAAAAAAAAAAAATGCAAAACTGGTTGAAAAAAAATAATGTTTTTTTTTTGTTCCGCTGAAAACTTTGTCTGTGCAGATATTTTGGAAGTAGATGTGTGAACCAAAACAGGCAGATTTTAAAGAACATTTGTTGTAGATGACATGCACCAAAGGATTTTACAAAATTTTACATAATCCTCTGAGAATGAAAACAATAATTTCACCTCAGGTTTTTGTTTTTACAGGCTGACTTTGGACACTATGTTAAAGTAAGGTTCTTAAAGCATGTAAAGGGGACATGCCACATCTTTAATCCCATAGTTGATGACTTTAGTGATGTAGATAGAGAAGACATCATTAAAGATCTATCAGAGCCTACACTTAACAGTAAGTGTAGAATGATCTTTGATGTTGATGTCAGTCTCTGGCCTAAATCAATCCCTGTAGCAATAATAGTACAGTATTGCTTTAACAGTAAAGCCAAAGCTCAAGGTCAAAGTTTTGAATACCCCATATATGGTGTACCTCTTTAAAATGTGATATTACTATAATTGTAATGCTCATTATTTTGATGTGAAGGAGCACAGAGGAATACTTTCTTAGCTGTTTTTCATTACCTGGTAGCCTAATATAATAGGCTTAGTCCCAGGGTTTAAGTTGTGGTACCTGTAGTTTTCTTGTGGCCAGTAATGTAATATACCACTACGTTTATATCTGAAATGTGATATATATATATATTACTCAGTATTGTGATGTCAGTAAGTACAAAGGAATAGTTTTTTAGTTCTTTTTGGTTATCCAGTATCGGGTACGGTAGCCTGAAGTTATAGACCAAGTCACAGGGTTTCAGTTTAGAAAATTTTCTAATGTTCATTAATATACACTAATGTGTTGTCATGTGTTTCATCTCCAAGTTGGTTTTTGTATGAATATGGTTTGCATAAAAAACATCATGAAGTTTTGCAAGAAGGATTTTTTTTTTTTTTTTCCAGTATGGGGGGGAGGGGTTTCTTGGGGTGTTTGGGGGTCAGGAAGAGTTTGTGGATTTTGTGTGATTGTTTTCATATGAAAATCACCAGACTGCAATGTGATTCAGTGCCCAATTGAGTGCTTTCAATTGTAGGGGTAAAAAATAGAATATTTTTGTACTCGGTCTGTTATTACTTCTCACTCTCCACAGAAGTGTGCAATTTTTTTTTTTTTTTTTTTTTTTTAAGCCCAAAGTTTCCGAAGTAATGCTTGGCTGTCCAAAAATAGCCACCACTGAAGTCTAAAGGCGTGTATATGGCAAAGCCTATGAGCGTCCGAAATTAGCCACAGCTGTCCAAAGTTAGCCGATATCGATGATAACTTTGGATGCTCGAAAATTTTTAATAACACTCACGGTTTTGGTGTTAATATTTTTTCATTACTTGGTTTCAACTGCCACATCCCTGAACTATATATGGGTACCGACAGGGATTAGATAATGCAACTCTACATGAAGTTATATGCAAAAAAAAACTCAAGAATGTCCGAAGTTTGACAGTTTTATGGTCCGTATTTCCATTGGGGTCCTGCTTATGGGTTCAGGATTAGCTGGGGGCAAGGGGGAGTATTTAGTCTTATTCTAAAGGTAATCTTAGCTTAAGTTATATTAATTTACAGGCACAAGAATAGAAAAAATAAAGAATGTTAGTTTGTTGGTAACATAAATCTATTATTGACTTTGAAGTGTCTAGTAGTACAAAAATATGTCAGCGTCTCTGATAGAGGCTGCCTGTTGAAGTTATCTTTTCAGTTTTTTCTTGAAAGAATGAAGGCTTCTGCCTGCTATTATACTGTGAGGCAAACCGTTCAAGGTGGAGAGATGATAATTATTTGGCCAAGATAGAGTATCATAAAAAGAGTATAGTCAGATTGATCCTCCAGCTTAACTACTAACATTTATACCCTTTTCAATGTAACTAGGTCCTGATTTTCATCACTTTACAGCTTATTTCATGTAACTCTGGCAGAAAAGGATTATTATTCCATTACATCCATTCCATCACACTTCATTATGACTAGCATCATATTCTAGTGTTCATTTAGTATTAAAAGTCAGCATTAAGATGAAGAGATGGCAGGTTTAGGCCAAATTAGAGTAAATATAGGTGTGCATGTGTAAATAGATGGGTGTTGCATGCCTGCTGGAATGGGAAAGTTTACAAGCAAAGTTAAGATGAGAAGTAACTTTTGAAATAGTGATAATAGAGAGGAAGGGTGAGGAGTGAGAATGAGGGAGGGAAAGACTAAGAGTGAAGAGATGGGGGGATGGAGAGATATGTAAGAGTGTGTGAGTTGGAGAAAGGGCATCCAGATGGTAGAGGGTATGACGATATGGAAGCAATATACTGTACAGTATGTGTGGCCACCATTTACGAGATCGAAGTGCCTTGCAATAGATAAATGTTAGTGTACTACAGTGTAAGAGAAATGAAAAAAGAAATACAGTATATATATGGATTTGTGGTATTAACATAAGGAGAGATGGGGGGGGAATTTATTTCAGTTTTGCTTTATACTTATTTATTTACCTATTTTTTAAAATTAGGTAGGAATGTCACTTGAGTAAAATGTTAAATAGTGTTTGTTTCTTTCAGGAGAGTGTGGGAAAGAAAAAGGAAAATCCTAAACATACTGTATATAGATATGATAGATAATCCCACATTGTCACTAGTTCACATCAGCTTCACATGGACACTTTAAAGGTAAGATTAATTTTAACTACTGCAAAGTGTTATCCATATGTATAGTAAATGAGAGTGCCTACCATCCACTCACATGATGTAGTTATACCTTCACATGACTAAGCCCAGGAGACCATTTATTATGTTGGGAAGGGGGAGAGGGAGGGGAAGACCAGGAATGAGATGAAGGTATGAATTGGAGAGGATGGAGAATGAGAAACTGACTAGAAGAGTTTATGTGAGTGAGGGAGGAGGGGGAGAAGAGAGGGGGAAACCAAGGATGAGATGGAAGTATGGGGTGGTGAGATATATGAGAGAGGGGTGTGTCAGCTGGAGAAAGGGCAGCCAGATGACAGAGTATGCAGTCCGTGGAGGTACTTTGTGGCCACTTATCATGGGATTTAAAAGTTTATAAGTCTGGCAATATACAATATAAGCAAGTAGAATTTCTCTCTACAGTTGTAGGAATTGTTAAGTAATTATTTTTTTGTAAAATGTTGTGTATTTGCCTGTGATAATAATGGTGGTGAACTGGTGATGGTGATGGTGGTGGTGGTGATGAGGATGAGGCATTTCTGCAGTAACATTGCACCTGATGAGGATGAGGATGACGATGAAGGTGGTGGTGGTAGTGGTGGTGATAATGATGATGTTGATGATGGAAAAAGAGATAGATAACAATGATGATGGTAAAGGAAGTGGTCCTGGTAGTGGTGAGGATTATGATGATGAAGAAGGTGATGGTGATGGTGGTGGTAATACTGATGATGATGATGATATGAGGATGGTGGTGGTGGTGATGATGTTGATTTGGTGATGATGATGATGAAGACGAAAGTGTATTAGTGACGATGATAATGATGATGACGATATATTTATAACCCTATTTTTTTAATCTTTACAGGCAAACACAAGGAACATATAATCACCGAGAAAATGAATCTATACCATCTTCTGTGCAAGCTCATTCCCATCACCACAACGCAGCACGAGCAACCAAGAGTTAGCCTAATCTTCGACTCTGCATTCAGTTTTGATTTTAATTCAGTTTATCATTATTTTTTTGCTCCTAAGACCACAGTAATTAGCCCTGTCAATTACTCATATATTAATTAGATATAGTACGCAGTCAATATGTGCTCACGTACAATGTTCAAGTGATATACAGGTAAGCAGTTCTTCTCTTCTGTTTAGTCATTAAGTTTTTTGGTCTGTCACGTCAGGCCAGGATTCCAGGGGCTTGAATGGAGAGTGAATGGGTATGTGGCTTATTGTGTTTTTTCTAGCATGTGGAGTCAGGATTCCAGGGGCTTGGATGGTTAGTGAATGGGTGTGTGGCTCATTGTTTTTACATACAGTGAGTCAGGAATCCAGGGGCTTGGGTTGTGAGTGAATGTGTGTGTGGCCTATTGTATTTGACCTGTCGTGAGTCAGATTTCTGGGGGCTTGAATGGTCAGTGAGTGGATGTGTGGCTTATTGTTTTTCCCATCACGAGTCAGGAATCCAGGAGCTTGGTCAGTGAGTGAATGGGTGTGTGGCTCATTCTTTTCCCTATCATATAGAGTCAGAAGGGCAGACTGCAGCCCACCAGTTCTGTGCAGATACAAAGTTTGGCCCTATTTAAAGTCAGTCATGCATGAGCTTTAAAGAACCATTAGGTTGTGGAGAATTCTTTTTTAGCACTAGAATCTTGAGGCAGTGAAGGATTCTTGTTTCTGCACCTAAATATGTAATAGTTTAGCCGTTCTGTGATTGAGCATCCATGATCTAGCTATAAGAATCATTAGGTAGTGTGGGATTCATGTTAACTATAGATCGGGTTTTCATTTCTGTTCTGTTCTGTTTAATATTTTTGATCCGTCATATAATCATCCATGTCCAGTTGCTCACTTATAGGAGATGGCCATTAACTTATTCAGGATGAGATGTTATTTTACGTAATTCGCTATATTCCTGCCATTCATTCGTTATTCACTTCATCACTGCCTCATCAGAAATGTGGTGTCCCAAGATAAGGCTGTATAATAATTCACTCAGACTGTGCCACTTGTGTAGAGAACAGAGCCATTCTGTTTTTATTTATTTTTAACTTTTCAACCGAAGATTATTTTTGTGCTTTATTGTTGCTGTCACTAGGAAATCTTATGAAGCATAGGAGAGGAAGTGTGTATAGTAGCATAAAGTTGGATTTAGCCTTCAAGTAATCTCATAAGTACAGGGGTGTTGTCTTATCTTCTGAGTTAGATCTCTTAGGTTAGATCTAGTCTTCAAGTAACCTCACAGGTACAGTGATATTCTCTTCTTTGCGGCCTCCTTGTGGTTTTTTGGAGCTCCATATAAGTACAGTACTTGAATTGCAGAAGTAAGTTAGATTTAGCCTTAGATTATTTTATTCAGCTTGGGAAAAAATATATTAAATAGTAGGCAAAGGGACCACTGATGCCATATTCATTGTATGACAGCTCCAGGAAGATTATATAGGAAAGAAAAGGGATCTGCACTTTGTTTTTGTTGATTTGGAGGAGGCCTTTGACAGAGTCCATAGGGAGGTGGTGAAGTGGGCAATGAGAAAACTTGGGATTGAGGAGTGGCTGGTTGGAGTGGTTGTGGCTATGTATGTGGATGCTTGCACCCAGGTGAGAGTGAAGATTTGAGTGATGATTTTCCGTGAATGTTGGTGTGCATCAGGGGTTAGGGCAAAGGGTTTGAGAGTAAATGCACATAAAACAAAAGTGAAATCAGGGGCTGGGGGTGGTACTGTCTTGCTGTCTTGCCATTATTTTTTTCTTAGTAAAATAGTATTTTTTGTTTATTGGAAGGGGAGGATAAAGCCTTATTCTGTAGTCAGGATAGAGGGTAAATTTTATTAGTAACCAGGGAGACTTAGCTTCATAATTTCATGCAACCACAAGTTAGTCCTAACTGCTTTCAGGCCAGTTGATGACCAGATTTAGTCAGACTTTAGGGTAAATTTGACTAGTAACCAAGGAGATAATTCTGCCTCAGCTTAGGCTTATTGAATTCCATGCATCCAGAACTTTAGTAGTACCAGAAGATTGTAGGAGTGGCATTAGTAACCAAGGAGACTTACAACCCTATCCATATCTTTTGGTAATCTGAACACATGAAAGGGAGAGCGTTCCCCATTGAACAGGAGAGGATTACCACAGCGTGGTACCGGAATCCGCGAGGAGTCTCGTAGCACCCCTTCGCATGCCTCTTTGTCATATTATAGCAGCCTTGTGCAAAGAAAACTATTTAGAATTTGAAGGACCCTATGGTGTGTGTGATGGGAATTTTAATGTAATGATAAAGACGTCGTGTAAAGAATAAAAATAAGCGTTTAATATTTTCTTCATTTTAAAAGACTTCACTGCATCTCCGATGGTTAATTTGCAACAAGACAAAATCAAAGATGAGATACTGTATCCACTTCCATTTTATTTTTCACTATATCTACTAAGCTGTTTATCAGATATGGTGCATGAAACTTTTACAATTAGTTTGATTAGTTCATGAAATGATCCCAACAGTAAAGAATGGCCGAGTACTGCCTAAACATACGAATTGTGCACAGCCAGGTAGTTTCAATTACGAACTCTCGTGTGTGTTTGGTAAACTTTTACAGGTCCACACTATATTGTTTTGGCTTGGCAGTATATTTTTCTGGTGTATTTTGGTGTGATTTGAATGAATTTGGTCTTCATTTTCGGTGCTGGTGATTGATTTTCAAATTAACTTCCCCTCCCAAGTGTCTTGGGGGACTGGTGGGATTTCGGGGTTTAGGGTGGGAACGAGCATTTGGGGCAGCAATATAGTCAAAATTGGTGTGACCAGCCAAGGCGTATTCATAGAGTTATTACTGACCGCTTAAACTTCTTTGAAGCTACGTCTGACACTGAATTTTTCCTACAGTACAAGTTCTCGAAAGCCTGTATGCAAACTCTTATACAGAGTTTTGAAGAACAAATGCCAGTCTTTGATAAAAAGTAAGAATTGCCAACATGAAGAGATTATATTGTATGTCAGTCTTAGAAACTGTTATATGCCTTTTTGTAAGATTTTAAATGTTAAAATTAATCAATGTTACCGTTTGCAATGCCTACCCACACAAAGGGGTGCGCTCTCACGCTTTCAAGATTACCATTTATGTTGAAGGTGTAAGCTTCCACTTCGAGCGGGGTGTGGAAAGGGTAACCCGTCCTCAATTTCAAGACTACAGGTGTTACTTATTCCTCATAATTTCACAGCTTCTAAGATTGTAGGAGTGGCACAGTTCCTTTAGATGAAAATATTCCAGCAATAGTTACACACACACACACACACTCCTCTCTCTCTCTCAGTAATGTGAAGAAAACAACACACTAAGACTTAAAGGGTAATTGTATTGGACTGATATTTTTGCTATTTATAGGTTCACCCTCCACATTTTCAACTTCGTTACTGATAGTTTCTCTTTTCTTTCCAGGTGGCTGCAGGCTTTATCCTCCCCATCCTTTCTCCTCTCCCTCAGTCCTTCCCCAACCTTTCTTCTCTCCCTCAGTCCTTCCCCATCCTTTCTCCTTGCCACCCTCCTTCCCTCCACCTCTCCACCTGTGGGCCGACGGTGCATCCTGAAGTGGTTGCCCAGGGATCATCGACCTCCTCTGTCTTCTTTCTTTCTCTCTTTCTGTGTGTGTGTGTGTGTGTGTGTGACTTGTATTCTCATTGGTTTAGGGGCTCACTAGCACCTCTACCCAAATGATTTATTTTGCATATTATACCTAGAAATACTTAGGTGTCAATATGTACAAATAATCTAGCAAGGCTGAGGTGGTAGGGAGTTTACTTATCCAATGGGAATATGAGCCATGATGTGCAGGGGTGGTGGGGGAAGGGAAAGGGCTGGGAGGGGGTGAGGGGAGGGGTGGGCAGGGGTTTAGATAGGGCCAGATTACCCAATCCCTAACGGGATTATACGGGGTTGGCCTGCCGGCGGGGCAATCTGTTTCCCCATCTCGGCCCCAACTCATCGTTTCTCTCTCCTCCTCCCAGCTTTAGCGCCTTTCTCTTCCCCCACCTGGCCAGCTCCAGTGGGTTTCCCCCCCCACCCATATCTCCATCGGGAGTGATCTGACTCAGTCACTCACCCCAGCCAAGATGGTGGTGGTGGTGCTGGTGGTGGGAGTGTGTGTGTGTTCTGTATGTATGTATGTGTGTGGAGACTTAGTTCTTCCATTTACATACATACATACACACATACACAACACATTCCCACCACCAGCACCACCACCACCATCAGTGGCTGGTGGTGGTGGTGGTGGTGGTGGTAGGGTGCAGGGTGTGTGGAGACTTTGGTCTTGCCCCGCACACACACTGCACCCTACCACCACCACAACCCTCAGTGCTCTGGTGGACTTGGTGAGGGGAGGGTGTGGTGGCTGCTGCTGCCACACCCTCCACTCATTGGGCTTCACCATGATGCCTGGGGTGAGTGACTGGGCCAGACACCTTGGTGGAGGTGTAGCTGGAGCTGGCCAGGTTACCCCACCCCTGCACATCAGTGTGAATGAGTCTTCTTTCTATTATTAATATATTCTCTTTTATTCCAGGTTGACTAATATATTTTTTTTTACAGGTTTTTTTCTTTTTATTACAGATTCTACATTCAAAGGACATTTAAAAAGGTAATTAAATATATTTTACACCTGTATATCCTTTCCACTGTACGTGAGCACATATTGTACATGTACTCATGAATTTGTAACTTAATAAAATTATAGAGACTGAACTTAGGATTTTACTTCACCCAAAGCAGAGAAGAGGGGAGGAGAGAGAGACAGGAGGGAGGGAGAGAGAAAGGAGGGAGGGAGAGAGAGAAAGGAGGGAGGGAGGGAGAGAGAGAAAGGAGGGAGGGAGGGAGAGAGAGAAAGGAGGGAGGGGGAGAGAGAGAAAGGAGGGAGGGGGAGAGAGAGAAAGGAGGGAGGGGGAGAGAGAGAAAGGAGGGAGGGGGAGAGAGAGAGAGGAGGGAGGGGGAGAGAGAGAGAGAGAAAAGAGGGAGCGAGAGAGAGAGAGAGAAAGGAGGGAGGGGAGAGAGAGAGAGAGAAAGGAGGGAGGGAGAGAGAGAGAGAAAGGAGGGAGGGGGAGAGAGAGAGAGGAGGGAGGGGGAGAGAGAGAGAGGAGGGAGGGAGAGAGAGAGAGAGAAAGGAGGGAGGGGGAGAGAGAGAGAGAGAAAGGAGGGAGGGGGAGAGAGAGAGAGAGAGAAAGGAGGGAGGGGGAGAGAGAGAGAGAGAGAAAGGAGGGAGAGAGAGAGAGAGAGAAAGGAGGGAGGGGGAGAGAGAGAGAGAGAGAAAGGAGGGAGGGGGAGAGAGAGAGAGAAAGGAGGGAGGGGGAGAGAGAGAGAGAAAGGAGGGAGGGGGAGAGAGAGAGAGAAAGGAGGGAGGGGGAGAGAGAGAGAGAGAAAGGAGGGAGGGGGAGAGAGAGAGAGAAAGGAGGGAGGGGGAGAGAGAGAGAGAAAGGAGGGAGGGAGGGAGAGAGAGAAAGGAGGGAGGGAGAGAGAGAGAAAGGAAGGAGGGAGAGAGAGAGAGAGAAAGGAAGGAGGGAGAGAGAGAGAGAAAGGAAGGAGGGAGAGAGAGAGAGAGAGAAAGGAGGGAGGGAGGGAGAGAGAGAGAGAGAGAAAGGAGGGAGAGAGAGAGAGAAAGGAGGGAGGGAGGGAGAGAGAGAGAGAAAGGAGGGAGGGAGAGAGAGAGAAAGGAGGGAGGGAGAGAGAGAGAAAGGACGGAGGGAGAGAGAGAGAAAGGAGGGAGGGAGGGAGGGAGAGAGAGAGAAAGGAGGGAGGGAGAGAGAGAAGAAAAAGAGATAAAGAATGCAAAGATGGAAAGGAGACAGGAGAGGGAGAGAGAGGCACAGAGAGGAGAGGAAGAGAGAGGCACAGAGAGGAGAGGGAGAGAGAGGCACAGAGAGGAGAGGGAGAGAGAGGCACAGAGAGGAGAGGGAGAGAGACGCACACAGAGGAGAGGGAGAGACAGGCACAGAGGAGAGGGGGAGACAGGCACAGAGACAGGAGAGGGGGAGACAGGCACAGAGACAGGAGAGGGGGAGACAGGCACAGAGACAGGAGAGGGGGTGACAGGCACAAAGACAGGAGAGGGGGAGACAGGCACAGAGAGAGGAGAGGGGGTGACAGGCACAGAGAGAGGAGAGGGGGTGACAGGCACAGAGAGAGGAGAGGGGGTGACAGGCAGAGAGAGGAGAGGGGGTGACAGGCACAGAGAGAGGAGAGGGGGAGAGAGGCACAGAGAGAGGAGAGAGAGGCATAGAGAGAGAGGGAGATGGGCATAGAGAGAGAGGGAAAGACAGAGGCATAGAGAGAGGAGAGGGAAAGACAGAGGCATAGAGAGAGGAGAGGGAAAGACAGAGGCATAGGGAGAGGAGAGGGAATGACAGAGGCATAGAGAGAAGAGAGGGAAAGACAGAGGCATAGAGGAGAGGGAGAGACAGGCAGAGATAGAGGAGAGGGAAAGCCAAAAGCATTGAGAGAGGACAGGGAAAGCCAGAAGCATTGAGAGAGGAAAGGGAGAGCCAGAAGCATTGAGAGAGGAAAGGGAGAGCCAGAAGCATTGAGAGAGGAAAGGGAGAGCCAGAAGCATTGAGAGAGGAAAGGGAGACAAAGGCACAGAGAGAGGAGAGGGAGAGCCAGAAGCACTGAGAGAAGAGAGGGACAGCGAGACACAGGAGGAGGAGGAGAGGGAGAGAGAGGTAGTGGCAGACAGAGGAGAGAGAGAAACAAAGATGAATATATAGTGGAAGAAAGTGATAGGAAGTGAATGAGATGAAAGTAAAAGCTCTGAAAGAAAATGACGATGAAATAGTAGTAGTATATAAATAATGCCTTCACTGATATGAGCCCATACTGAATACCTAAGATCCTTGACATACAGGAATTACAGAACTAAGTCTATAGACAGGACTTAGCTGAACACAGCTTCACAAGTCAAACTGGTATAAAAAATAAACCTGTAAAATATAAAACAATGAAATGTGTAAGCCAAACAAAATGATACAAAACAAAATTTAATTTAGCTCTGATAAGATGATATAACCATAGAATATACTGTACATTAACAAGGAAGACACAACTGAATAATTTATACATTCCAAGAACTTACTTAAAGTGAGGATGATGGATTATTTTGTTAATTTCACCTCTAGAGAATTAGAATTGGAAGATAAGTAACTGTCTTCAATCAACACGAGTAAATAAGGTCATGATTAAGCCTACACTCTGTCCACTTTAACTTGGCCTACATATTAATACTACTGTAGAATATGGTGCATCACAAAGTGCCATGTGAACAAGGAGCGGTCTTATTCTGCCACCGAGATAAACGAAACAACCAGCAAAAGGATGAAAATCTGCTAACTTATGGTAGACCAATAATAATTACATATTAGGTAATAGTTAATGTGAAGTAGTGAAATTTGAATCGTTCAGCAAAAATTATATATGAAAAAGGCAGAAACTGTGATATAAGAGCTTACTCTTGTACTTATTTTCATTCAAGTTTTGAGATACACTTACAGTACATGAAATGCAGTCTTTGAGATACTCTTACAATAAATGAAATACTATAACCCCAATGCAACATCCAGCACTTTTGGCTCGACTACCTAAGCAATATCCGGAAAAATTGTGCGATTTCTGGTGCACCCTAGTGCTGTGACTTACTCTGTGACCTATGCCATGCTCGCTGTTATTGGAAAGCTTATTGCCTCTTACTGCTTCATCTCCTTGTGCTCTTTTGTGATAATCTTTGTGGGAGCCAATCGCAACTACACCACACGAGAATACAGCAAGTGCACCGTGCTGTAATTACAGCTCTACCTTCCATCAACGCCAACACTTCAGTATATAGTTGTACATTATGTACAGTATTACTGTATCACTAATGTATGTATTTCATGCTTAGTTTTCATCTTTTACTCAAGGCAAGTATTTAGGACAGAAGGTCGATATGGAGAGTAACAAAATATCCGGCTGGACACTGAATGTTCAGCCGATGGGGAGGGGGGGGGGGGTACTATGCATTATCTGGTTTCACACTATTCGGCATATAGGCTGACTGAATTACACCAGATGACCAAGAGTTCACTGTACTCCGATTCTTCAGCTCATGTTGAGATTCCGAGACACTACCATCCTAATTCAACCCCTTCAATATGAGGTCTTGTATAATAATATTCCTGCTGTCTTTTATTTAGCTTATAAAGGAATTCCGCTACTGAACACCTTAATGAAGGCTCGTAAATTCTATGTTTTAAGACTCTCCCACGCTGAATGACATCATTTAAAGGTTGTAGGGATGAATTATACGAAACCCTTTGTTTGTAAAGCCTCCAAAGCGGAATAACGTTAAAGGTGGTAAGAATGAATAATGACAGCTGTATGTAACCCCTCTTGTATTCTCCCATATTCTCAAGGCAGTAGGAATAAATGAAAAGTAATGCACTGAAAAAGTGTAACCTAACTTTTTTAACTGAACCCAGTACACGCAGACTTGGCCCTTTCTGCAGTCCATCTTCTTTTATGGGGGATAAGGAGGAACCAGGCAGGGAAGTTGGCCGGCCATGAGTGCTACCACAAGAAGGCACCCCCGATCAGTACCTAGTTACTACCGTTTGCAGGTGCAGGAGGGATGCCTTCATGTGGTGATGCTGACCTAGCTGTAGGTAGCTCCATTGCCTGGTTATAAACTACTTTCAAATCCCTCCCTATTCCCCCAAAAGAGGATGGTGGGCTGCAGGGAAGATAAGCCTGTGGTACACTGTGTTCACCTGCAGATGAACCAAGTCGCAACAACTACTTAGGTGCTATTCCTAAGGAAATTAAAACTGCCTACACAGCATTCATTCTTAACAATGATCCCTAACCCCTTTCAGCTCAGCTAATGGCCTCAGAATGCAGGGTTGATCTGACTAGTTTCCAAGGAGACTCATGCCTTACTCTAACCCAACAAAGACCCCTAAACTCCTTTATGCCGAGTTCAGGGGAAAATGTAGTTAGACTGGAGGGCTGATTTGACTAATAACCAAGGAGACATGTCTTGCTCTAGCAAAGATCCTTTATGCAGAGTTCAGGGACGTGTAGTTAAACTGGAGGGCTGATTTGACTAAGAACCATGCAGACTCATGTCTGCCTTGACCAGACATCCTCAACACCTCTTGGATCAAGTTGATCAAGTGTCGTCAGACGAGAGGATTGACTTCGCTAGTAACCACGGAAACTCATTCCTACCCGAGGCTCACTGAATTTCACACTACCAAAACTGCACAATAAAGATTAGTAACCAGTGACTCATTCCTATCTCATTTGTGACCTATAGCACCAAACACTGAATACTACACAGATGACTAATAACCAAGGAGACTCATTCCTACCTCATTTGTGCCCTACTACAGTAGGCATTATCCTGACAGACCTCCCAATTTCATACTTTCTCCACTTTAAGGATCAATCCTTGGGTTTGAATGGTGTGCGAGTGTAGGCGACCCATTTCATGCTATTGTTAAGTCACCTGTTATGCTCTCTCTCTGGTTTTTAACTCACTCCATAATTGGAAACAAGATAACAATGATGCTGCATCTAATAACAAGTGCACAAGAATAAGAAATCAACTTGGGCAGTTTATATACTCAACATTGCCCAGTTACCTTGAGTGAAATCAGTCATTATACCTAAAATTATGTACGGGTATCTGAGTAGCCCATTTCACTATTATAAAAATTCTCCAAAATTCATGCTTTATTAACTGGGGATTCCTTGGGCTGGAATGGTGTATGGCCCATTCACCTGAACCTAGATTTTTAATATTCATTATTAAAACCTTCATTCATAATCCACCTTACCCTTTGCCTGTGGAAATTAGGGTCACTATACATAGAGAGATGCCTTCATGTAGTTGCATCAATATAGCCAACAGTGGATCTGCCAGTTATGCACAAGACCCTCAATTCTCCCTCTCCCACTCAGTATCTTATTTCTCTGTCCTTCCATTCTCTCCCTTTCCTCCTTGAGATGGGATATGGACTGCAGGATGACAATTTCAGCCTGCAGTCTACCAGGTGCATGTTTGAAGCTGTGGCAACTACGACAATTAGGATCAGGATTTTTTTTTAAATTCTCTCTCTCTCTCCAATTGTATTTACATACACTCTGTTCTTGGTCTCTCTCCAAATTCTTTATCACACCCTTTATTATTCTTTCACTCATCATGCACTCAACAGTAATTTCTATAACACAAAGGCTAACACCTCATGAGATGTTTATGTAAGATTTAACCCTTAACCCCTTCACTCTGGGAGCCAGAATGCCAAATAAACCAAAAGTAAGCTTTAAGGTAAACGAGTCCGACTTCTTGCTCTACATAATCACGAGCTTCTGATTCACTGCTCTGTGTAATGAGGTTTTTGATTACTAGCCTATGTAATTGTGCTCTAATAACTATACCTTCGTGTAAAACTGCCATTTCTCTCGCTTGGGTGCCGAGTCAGAAGAGCCAAATTATACACATTGACACTATGAGGTAAACCGGACTGAATTTTGATATCAGTAACTAATGACTTTTATGGATTCTCTATAAATACTGCAGATATAATTTTCTATAATTCTGAAAGTCCTGGGTGAGAAATAAGCATCTGCAAATAATTTTAGTTATCCACAAATGATAACATTCCTTACACATAAATTAGTTTTCTAACGAATTATTATTATTATGCAAAGTTATATACCGAAACTTTCAGCATATTAGATAAATAAAACTGAGGCTTATGAAAGAACTGCTGGGCCTGAGAATGGGTTATCTAGTCTATTATTTATCTATTTAACCCCTTTAGTATGATGGCGCCCTCACACCGAAGGGGTTAAGTCTCAAAGCCAATGGTTGGCTGATCCGATCTTCTGACTCAGAGTGGCTTGAAGTAACCTAATGGATTTAACCTACTAAATTAAATCCAATAGATTTAACCTATTCCAATTTATTTTCAATTCTCTCTGTGGTGCAAGGGGTTAAGGGTTAAAATCTTACGAGGGATTCACAAACTGAGTTACGATCTATCTCCTCTCGTAACTAAAAGGTGTGGGGTAAAATCCGCTCCTCTCCGTCCTTTGTCCAGCCTGCAAAGTTATCACAGCTACGGCAGGAAATTGATCGTGTCTGCCTGTGAATCTAAACACTAGGCCACAATATACATCTTTACAGCATGTATTTAGTCAGTCCTTGTATAAGTCAGGGATGTTAGAAAATATCGTAAATTTTTGCTTAAGACTCTTCCTAAATATTGTAACTTCTATACGACTCTTTCAGAATACCATAACTTTTTTTTTTATATAACCAAGTGGTCTTTAAAAATATAATAAATTTTAATATATAACCAAGAACTAAGGATCCTGTACTTCTGAAGGGGCACTAAAAGTATGATTTTTTTTTTTTTTCTGGTTACGCATCAGTTTTTAAATATAAGACTCTTTCAAAGATGTTTCACTGCCATCATTAGCATCAATATTACTATTATTATTTTATTATTATATTTTTTCCAACACATCCCAGACTTGTACAAAGGACTTATGGCCAAAATATTATAACTGAGTGCATACAAATAGAAATTTATAGTAATTTTCGAAGTACGTCAAAATAATGGAACATACAAGACCTTCCCTCATCCCTTCTGACTGCATGCTATGATGTGGGATGCAGGCTAATTTAATCTAACAATAATTTAACATTCAATAAATGTGACAGCAATAAAACATGCTTGGCCTTTCTATATTATTGCTAACTGCACTACGTAACATGGGATGCACGCTAATCACCTTTATAATCTACAGATGTTCCATTTATCTCTGTCTATCTACTGCTAGTACTTTATCCCACGAGTGGCCATAAATGTATCATCATGTCAACTTATCTCTCATCAGGCTGCCCTCTCTCCAACTCACATCCCCTTAAATAAAAAATTAGGGGCTTTTGAGAAATTTGCACTCTCAGTGCCGGAAATATATAATCTCCATCAACTTGGTCTGGCTGCCCTCTCTCCAACTCCCCTCACTCATATACAAGAAATTGGGGGTTTTGAGAAATTTGCACTCAGTTATAATTATATGGCTGACTGTACAAATATTATTTAAACATTATTTAATATTGTTAAACATCTCATGAGGTGTTTTAATGCCACCACATCCTGGTACATTCTTCCCTCCCCCCCCCAACCCCCCACTGCACATTTAGTTCTCATTAAATTCTGAAAAATTTTTGATTCAGATGTTGATAGGGCTAAAGAAATACATTAAAAAAAAAAAAAAAAACTCAGGAAATCTTATATATCAGTGGCTCAACTTAGTATTTCATTTTTGGGTGAAAAAAATAATATAACAAAAATAATTGAAAAACCTTTGTATACTGTATTGGATAAATCTGGCACTTCAGACTGGTTATAAAAACTTTTGAAAAATCTCTTCGTTTACTGTATTTGATAAATATGGCGCTTCAGACTGGTTATACTGTACTGCTATATGTTAAAAAATAAAAAATAACAACAATCCTGATACTGCAACAGCTGAACTTGGGATTAACTTCTGGTGACCAACTTACGATTAAACTGAATGGAAAGGTAACATACAGTCCCAGGTTATGAAAAAATCAATCTTTTCTATTTCAGGGTATTTTTTTGTACTGAAATAACAAATCCCAGTTCTAATACATCAACAGAACACATTAGATATTTAACTCCTGATATTATTCAAGGAGAAAATTTATGTACCTGGTATTAATTTTGAAGGGCGAACCAATGTGCAGTGAAGGGTTAAGGGAAGAAAAATGACCTGGATGCAGCTTTCCCTCTGAATGATTTTTATCCCCCCTATTTGTTATTACTGCTCTGACACACACACACACATCATCTTATTGGTTATTTCTAAACCATTCTCTCTCTAAGCTACTGACATCACACTTCCCTTGGAGAGAAAAAAAAAAAAAAAAATCACAAAACCATCTAAAAAAAATCATTCCCAACCCTAACTTCCACATAAGGCATTGGGTGAGACAGGATCACCAAAAAAAAAAAAATGCATTACCGGTACATACAGGTACCAATTATAAGACCCTAGCCATTATGGCTAATAAGCAAGGAGACTGCAGGTTTAAGCAATGTTCACTTATTAATGGCAAACTATAGTGCATTTACTCTGACTTAGCAAAGATCCCTAAACTCTTTGAGCTCAGTTGATGGGGGTGTGATCTGAGGGCTCTTTGAAAAGTAACCAAGAAGGTTGAATGTATATGCTGTCTCTTTTTATGTTTTTTTTTTTTCCCCAGCACCAGTAACAGGAAAATTTAGTCTGACTGGAGGGTTGATTTGACTAGTAACCTATGAGATTCAGTTCAACCTCCTACATAAGACTTTCAGTACTGAATTTCTCACAACCTTGATGCACTATTTAAATTGTGAGAGTGGCCCAGTTCTGCTATATGAAAACAAACAGGCTTTAACAACAGCATGTCCAATGAATAAGACAAGCATCCAGGCCCATGCAATCCTACCTCCATCTCACATCATCATCCAGACCTTTCCCACCCTAGGACAGGGAGAGAAGTAGCAACGTCCAGACAGCCAAAGTTTGCCCAACTCAATGGGCCACTCTTCCATTCACTCATCATTTAAGCCCTTGAAATCCACCTCATAATACAAAAAATAAAAATAGTAAAAATACCCTAACAACATACAGGCACCCAGTTCCATCCAAAGAAAACAAACAAGCAAAGTTAACAGCATGTCCAGTGAGACAACAATGATTCACAGCCAGAGAATCCTAAATCAAACCCAGAACATTACTGGGAACATTATTTACTATACACTGACAACAAGCCTGTATGTGGTGGCATTGTGATTCCTGAGTGGTGCAGCTGCAGCATCCACCCATGAGCCAAGCCTTCCCATGAGAAGGACCCTTGTCTGACCCTGGTGAGGTGCTGTCCACCTTAAGGCGGTGCCGGATGTACCATACTGTATCTGTAGGGTGGCCCCACAGAAGCAGATGCTTACCTGTGGCTGACGGGTCTGTTCGGCCAGGCAGACTGGGGCGAAGCAAAAACAACTATAACACTACCAACATCTTCCTACTGTTTTAAGAGAGAGAAAAATATGTGACTGGCAGCAACCAGAGTCTTTCAAACCACCAGAATCCCAGTTCCATCTCACAACACTAAACACAACTCAAATATAACAGCATACATTAAATAACTACGGTACCTATCAATCTACCCATCTATCTATCTATTGATTTCTAAATAACAGACAGGGTGCCACAACAAACTGCATATAAGTTATCCATTTCATCATCAGGCTGCCCTCCCTCCAACTCACACCACTATCCCATAAATCTCTCCACCCAACACCTCCATCTCATCCTTGATCTCCCCTTTCCCCTTACACACACACACTCTCCTAGTCAAACTTCTAAATCCTCTTCCCTCCATCTCACCCTTGGTCTCCCCCTCTCCCTTACTCTCCTAGTCAGTCTTATTCTCCATCCTTTCCAGTTCAACCTTCCACCTCATCCTTGGTCACCCCCTTCCCTCTCCCCCTAGCCTCAATCACATACACTCTCCTAGCCAGTCTCTCATTCTACATCTCCTTCACACAACCTAACACATACCAACTAAATGGGTTAAAAAGTCTTCATTAACTTCTTCACTTCTAGAATATTCCCCCATTACTAAGGCTTTCTCTATGCTGAATAAAATACAATGATGCAACAGGAATATGCGAGAAAGAGAGAGAGAGAGAGAGAGAGAGAGAGAAATATACATACAGCCTTCACTAATTACTTCTCAAAAAATATCATCGTAATAATACAGTAACAATAACACAATAAAAATATATATAAATCAAAATAATAATAATAAAATCCTTGACGGGTTAGCTCACAAATATTCCCCACAACAGTAATTACCAGCTAAGACATTCAATTACGCTAAACAAATCAGTTGGCTTTACAATACACCTTATGGATTGTTCACAGGTTGCCCAGTTCCATCAGATGAAAATAGGCTACTGTATAATTACCACAAAAGATATTCATGACTATATACTGAACTGGGGACAGTACAGTAAACAATTATCCAGCATAATTCAGCCAAGCCCTACGCCAGATATTAAAAACGCCGGATATTGCATAGTACCCCCATCGGCTCAATATTCAGCACTGAGACGGACATTGCATTACTGTCCATCTCAACTTTCTATCCTAAAAACTTTCCCAGGAGTACAAGATGAAAATTAAGCATAAAATACAATAATGACAAAATAGAGTAATACAGTGGTTGCTGGCTACCGTTTACAAGCCGGCTGATACACTTCGATGCCGAGTATTGCATAGAAAGCCAGTTACATCCCGTTTCAGCGTCGGGTATTGCATTAATCGAGCCAAGCCAGCGGCGCCAGATATTGCGACGACGGACAACCGGGAGTTTACTACATTAGCAAAACATATGGCAGTCTGTTTATAACCTTCCTTGTATATTCGGTTGGATGGTTTCTTGTGTGCTGTGGGGATGGCTTACTCGGTGTTACTAGTGTATCTTGTGCATCTTCCTTTTCCTGCTCCCAAAGCCACACCCAAACCAACACCCTGAACCATCCTGACAACACACCTCCAAGTGAGTTTCTAGAGTACGGTATTAGGATTGTACTATTCAATTGCTTTGAAGATTCCTGACACTTCCTCTTTAGCAACTTATTTTACACATTACACCTCAACCTCCTCTTGGATGTTTATAAAGGGTCCATATTTTAGCAGACAACAGACATGGTCACCTAATGGCGGCTCTCCATGCTGCTTGATCTCTTAGCAATCCCTCCTCAGTCCCTTATCCCTGACATCAAACATATGTGGATATTAAAATCACAAATACCAAACAGGACAATGTTAAGGTGTACCAGTACTGTAATATGGAAGGAAGGAAAAATAAAGAATTTACTGCAAGCCATAATATGGCTATATGGACCTGTAGAAGTACGTGGAGGAAAAACATAAGCTGGAAGAAACATGGAAACATCATGAAGAGAGGCAGGATAGGAAAGCGGAAGAGAACAGTATGGAGAAAGACTGGAGACAGAAAGGCCCCTTTTAGTCGCCTCTTACGACAAGCAGGGATACTGGGGAAGTATTCTTTCCCCCCCTCCCCAGGGGAACCTAGTTATATGAAAAATAAATCACTAAGGAGGAGGAACTAAGAAGCCTCATATACCGCCAACAGCTCATTCACTTTAACGAGAAAGATTTTAGTCCTTTGTGGCAGAAAAGGACAATCTTATGGCCCTATATCCTATCCATGACACTTCTTTGCCATCAGCACCAAATTCGATTTTTGTTACATTTTCAGCATTCAAGATGGTAATACTATGCCAAGTTAAAGTGCACAGTGTAGAGTACATTAAAATCTCACCCTACATTTCGAGGTTCATATTCTTATCAGTTAAGGAAGTTCCTTCACACCTTTTCCTTTGCAATTTACTCATGGGCACGGCTGGATAATATACTTTTGTACATCATTTATGGAGAGTATGGCAATACTTGAAGGACTTGTGCAATAGCAAAGAGGTCGGTAAAGTGTAATAAGCAAAATAAATCACTTGGGAAATGGTGTTAGGGAGCTTCCTCTACTGAAAGAGAATGCAGGTCCAAAAGTCTTCCTTCCTTGTACACATGCTGGGTGGGGGCAGGTCACTTCCCCAAAGATAAAATATTATTTCTCTCCTACGAATAACCTGGCTGTCATATGAGCCAACAAGCACTTATATCTAGTACATTACATTGTTCATTCTTTTAGTCTAGGAACACACAATGTACATACATCATAACTTATCAATTTACCCATCTATCTATCTATCTGCAGTGGCCACAAACAGATCTCGACTACAGTACAGAACATAATCATCAGTTTTTCTTGTTTAGACACAAAGGAGTTCTGTAAAAGGGGGCAATCAAGCCTATGCACCCTATCTTTGCTTCTGTTCTGATTACATATTACAGTACAGCATCACCACCACCTGGCAGGGTAATTCATATACCTGTATATACAATACAATTGCAGATATATATACACTACACTCGCAGACATTAATACCAATACACATCACTGCGACAAACTGGTGAGCAATGATTTTTAAAACAAGAACAATAATGTGAGTTGAGCAGTCCTAAAAGCTTATCAGAACACTGTGAGCATTTCCAAATGTGTCAGTCTTTGGAACTGTTTCAAACTGAGTGCTTCAGAATTGTGTTAAAGAATTGTAAGTTTCAAATTGTGTGTTTCAGTACTGTGTGCGAGCTTCAGAACTGTATTTCGTGAGTGTAAGAGTTTTGTGTTTGTCCAACTTAAAATTGGAGCATCTTCCCCCCCCCCCCCTCCAGATACACAACACTTCATACACAAATTTTTAGCATTACCATGACCTGACCTACCTATCAACACTAATCGACTACTGTACACTTAAAAAAAAGTATCAGTGCATGATGTGTGAATCAGGGAGAATGAAATGAATTAAATAGTGTGGATTGATGTGGAGGTATCGTTCCTGGGTGGATGCTGTATTTGCATCTCTCCTCTCAGTTAACAAAAGGCACTATAGTAGGCTCCACATCATCCTGTTATCTGGTTACCACCCAGCACTGTAGTTTCCTGGGATACATGAAACCATTAGGCTTGTCACTAAGTGCAGAGTCACCTGAAGGGAAAAGAAGTGTACTGTAATGAAAACTACCAATTCGGATGGAAAAACAGGAAAAGAGGAGGGTAGACACAGACTAGAATGATGAAGGTGAAGGAAGAAGCAGGCAGCAAGACAAAAAGTGAGTGGATGATCGCCATCATCTACCACGAGGCACTAAACGTTAAGAAGGTTGCTAAACAAAGATTCGGAAATGGCAGAAAAGGATGATATGAGAACAATAATAATAACAACATTAAAGAAATGGCAGAAAAGGATGAAATGAGAACAATAATAATAATAAAAATAGTAATAATAATAATAATAATAATAATTTTCAACTTTTGATTTCCAAGGCATAAATCAGGGAGATGCCTCAACACTGTTCTTAGGCAATTTATTCTGTTTCCTGCCCCTTAATACCCTCTTGTACATCGATATTAAAAGTATGTAAAATAACTGGTCCTGTAGAAGCCTTTGTGTGGTGGCACTGTTATGATGGGGTGGCTTCAGTGCCTGGTTATACAAACGTTCCTAACTTCCTCCACATACCCCATAAGGAGGATGGGGGACTGCAGGAGGGAACTTCAGCCTGCAGTCCATCGGGGGCGACAACAAAAATAATATAAATCAATGAGAGAGAGAGAGAGAGACTAACCAAGTCTCCAAATAAATGGGTCATACTCTCATTCACTCACCACTCAAGCCCTTGGAATCCTGACTCCAACTCACACGCATAAACATCTGCACATATCACTTGATACACACACACACACACACAATCATAATCGTCATCATGGTATCATCCAGTACAAGTAAGCCAGTTGTTACCACACACACACACACACACACACACCATCATCATCATCATGGGACCATCCAGTACAAGAGAGTTGTTTTTATCACTGGGATGGCAAAGGGTGAGAACAGCGAGATAAAAATAAAGGTATGGTCTTTGTTCTTACCAGACTAGTAACCAAGGAGACTCACTCCTACTCAGACCCATCATCGTCGCCAAACATTATGCCATAGTAGTCCAGTTGTCCAATGAAAAGACATTATACTCTACTGTGCAGTGCCTCTAAGTGCAGTGTCTATAGTCTAAAAAACCTATACTCCATTCACTTTAAGTTGGCAGAGTTATTCATTCCTTCATTCACTTTAAAGCTGATAGATTTTTTTCATTCACTTTAACCTAGCAGATTTTTTTTCACTTTTCATCCATTTAAACACACTTTTTTCATTTACTATGGCTCTGTGTCCTTTCCATTGCACTTCTTAATGACTAGCACCATCATTTTAATCTCATCTTAGGACTCAACATTCAAGATGGAGAGATCGTAATTTTATGCCTTGTTAAAATGAACAGAGCATGGCAATACCTCTAAAGTACAGTATCTACAAATAACTATATTAACAGTATCTACAAGCATTTACTGCACTGTACCTGTTCTCATCTGTATGGGGGAACTTTCATGTGGCTGCACCAATACACACAGATACACCAACGTTCCTAACCTACCACTGTTCCCCCAAATGAGGTTGGTGGACTGCAGGAGAGGGACAACTTCACCCTGCTGCCCACTGAGTTTTGGCTAAACTTGGGGCCATAAAAACACACTGTCCGCACCCTTTACCTGTATCAAGGCTAGCTTTATCACTAATCTACAAGTAAAATTAAATACTGTACAGTATATACATGTTTCCTTATATGGAATCCCCAGAGTGAGGATGATCATTTTAGAGATGATGGACTGACAGCAGAAGCAAATGTCAAAATTAGCTGATTACTTCATACAAGCGCTGGAAATATACATACATGCATACATATACAGAGATATACCAGTACATATATGCATACACACACACTGAGGTTGGCCAAGGTACAGCCTTTTTTTCTTCGATGAACTAGACACTAAACCAAGTGTCAAAACCAGCTAATTATTTAAAAACTGCCACTGAAAATACACATACACACAAGCATATACATATACACACATATATTACACTCATTAGGGCAGCATATGTTTTTTTCAGAGGACTGAGGGAAAAAAAAAAAAAGTGACAATGTATCTCCTCTCCATTAACTCCACATCGACATCATGTCACTCTTTTAACTTTCTCATTTATATGACTGTCATTCCATTTAACTCCACATCAAAGCTTACACACACACACTTATATAGCCTACATGCAAATACACATTCACATCAACACCAGAACATCCTTTCACTTCTTCATTTGTCTGTTTCTGTTCATAACAACTTGCAAACATAAATTAAACTTACAAAAAACTTTAATACATGCACATACATATCTACATCAACACTCTCTTCACCTCATTTGTCTGCCTCTCCACAAGCATCAGCATGAATACATACATACACTTATATCAACTTACATACATGCACACATCCACATCACCACCACAACAAACTCTTGACTTCCTCATTCTGTGTGTTTCTCCATGTAACTCCAAATACTCTGCTTCCACATCAGCAAAACATTCCACTTTCCTATTGGTCTGTTTGTAACTCCAAGTGTTCCACATCCACAACACTCTGATCGTTCTCATTTATGCCTGTCTGTCTTTCCACATAACTCCACATGCTCCCCCAACTAAATATAACCTAACCTATAGACCTGTAGAGAATTAAAATAACCTAATGCAACCCAGCAAATAAAAAAATTAAATAACCTAACCAAAATGCTCACAAACTTTCTCATTTGTCTGTCCCTCCATGTGCTGCTCAGATAACTCATTTCCACTATATTTATATACCTATACATTATTTTTCTATTTTAGTCTACATACCTATCACTAAATGCTTTTATTCCAAAAGAGGTGACGACAAACAAATCACCACGTCACCTTGTCCTCTGACATCCATTGTCCAACTCTCCTCTTTCTCTCACTCTCTCTCTCATATGCCTTGCCACCCCAACCTTCCACCTATAATAAATACATATATATACCGGTACTATACCTCTCACCACTTTCTCTCTCACTATCCAGCACAACTTTGGATAAAGGAGAGCAAACAGTACTGTACTGTTCATGCTGCCTTTGCCTTGTCATATACATTTTTACATCAATTATATTAAGCCAAATGAAATAACTGAGTAAAAGATTTCTTGTACCAGGCATCAGAGATGTTACAAATTACTGGATGTGGCAAAAGTCAATGAGAATTAGACATGGTAAAAATAAAAACAAATAAAACGCGCAGCTACGAGACAATCAAGACAAGCTAACTGAACTGAATGAGAGAGAGAGAGAGAGAGAGAGAGAGAGAGAATTATAAAACAGCATATTCAAAATGGCTACAAGGATGACAAAATGGAAAAAAAAAAATGACAAGCCAAGAAAATCAACAAGGCAGGAAAATACGAGACAATATTGCATAAAAGAATATTAATGGTCTGGTTTTCATTAATACCTGAGTTAAAAGCGGGGGAGGGGGGGGGGATGCTGATATATAAAAAGAGCAATGATCTATGTAGGAAACTGGATCCAAAACAATTAGGTAAGAAAATATGAGACGGAATATTATGGAAAAGATTAATGAGATGCAAATAATACTAAATGGTGAATAGAAAGGTTTGCGAATCACTTAGAGAGAGAGAGAGAGAGAGAGAGAGAGAGAAATATAATGGAAAAGGTCAATATGAGATGCAAATAATACTAAATGGTGAATAGAAAGGGCTTGGAGTAACTTAGAGAGAGAGAAAGAGAGAGAGAAAAAATATATATATATATATATAATGTAAAAGGTCAATATGAGATGCAAATAATACTAAATGATGAACAGAAAGGGCTTGGAGTCACTTGAGAGAGAGAGAGAGAGAGAGAATGATCTATTGTATACGATAGATTACTGATTAAGTGTACAGTAGCAGAGAGAGAATGATCCATTGTATACGGTAGATTTCTGATTCAGTGTACAGTAGTAGAGGTATTTAATTATTCAATACATTCAGATAAATAATATTAAACAGTTATTCAAAAGAGGTCTGGGATGAACTCATAATTAGCTGAAAGGGAAAGATGACATAGACAAAACGTAGAATGTTGAATGAAT
Organism: Coenobita brevimanus; assembly: GCF_032717465.1. Lineage (NCBI taxonomy): Eukaryota > Metazoa > Arthropoda > Malacostraca > Decapoda > Coenobitidae > Coenobita > Coenobita brevimanus. The sequence goes on along the minus strand of NC_137060.1, from coordinate 29,334,163 downwards.
GACGTTGAAAATTACTGGATCCATTACTCGTTTCTAATCATCATCATCATCTAATCCTGTTTTGCCCCACAAGGAGCATAGAAGCCCAGGACTAGGCAAGTTGGTCCAGACATTTAAAATGAGTGACCAGCCTCACTCATCCTTGAGTGGAATTATGTAGGCAGTAAACCCCAACCAACCCTTGGATATGAACTTGCACAGGCTCAATTCAATTGGAGCACCTTAATTACCCACTAAACCGCTAGGCACCATAATTTGGTTATACGGTTACCACCCAGCATAGTAAATAGTTTCCTGGTGTACAGGAAACCATCTGGCTTGTCGCTCAGTGTAGAGTCACCCATAGGCAGAAGGAATAGAAAAGAATGAAGGAAATAAAGGCAGAAGAGGAAGTGTAGAGTTACCCGCAGGTATTAGGAAGTGGCAAGTATGAAGGAAAAAAGACGAAAGGGGATGGAAGGAATGAAGGAAGAGAAGATAGGACAGTCATCTGAGAGCAGCACTACATCCAGTGAGTGGACTGCAACTCAAAAACCTTCTCAGTATGTTGTGAATGGGTTTCATATTAAGTACACTGTGCATCAATATTAATGTCTGCAGTTGTAGTTATGAGCAAAGTTTAATGATACTTCCCTGCCGGCATTGTGTTCTGCCTTCAATATTTCCCATGCAGCCAGAAATCCCAGTATCCTTCCTTCTTATTCTATTTTTTCTGTGTTTCATGTTGCTATCACATCAAACCATTTCATGCAGCTCTTTCCTTATTTCCTAATGAGAGTTTTCTTCCTTTGTGCGTGCATGTGCACGCATGCACACTTCATATTCCTACTACTCAAAAATAGCTCGTGTAATACCTTCCACATTCTCACACTCCCACCCCCAAAAGGACAAAGTAGCTTTCCTTCTCAAATAGGTGTGTGCCTCATATTGCTATTACACAGGCGGTTGAAGTAACAACTTCCATATTTTTCACTCTTCACTATATGACGGATGTCCATCCTTATGCTCTTTTTGCGTGATTCACACGGCTTTCAGATAAAATATTTCTCTGAGAACCTTCCAGCCTTCTCATTCCTCCTTAAAAAAGAAAGTATCCTTCCTTTTCATACTAATTTTTTCTGTGCGCTTCATATTGCTGTCACATAAGCACTTCTATCCTTCCTTTTCATTTTTTTCTGTGCTTCATATTGCTATTACATAACACTTCTATCCTTCCTTTTCACTTTTTTTTTCTGTGTGCTTCACATTTGCTACTACATAATTCCTTTTATCCTTCCTTTTAACTTTCTTTTTTTTTCTAGGCTTCATATTGCTATCACATAAAGACTTCTATCTTTCCTTTTCACTTTTTTTTCTGTGTGCTTCACATATTGCTATTACATAAACTCTTCTATCCTTCCTTTTAGCTTTTTTTTATTTTTTTTTGCTTCATATTGCTATCACAAACACTTCTATCTTTTCTTTTCACTTTTTTTTTTCTGTGTGCTTCATACTGCAATTACATAAACTCTTCTATCCTTCCTTTTCACTTTTTTTTTTTCTTTGTTTGTTTCAGTGTGTGCTTCATATTGCTATCACAGAAACACTTCTATCCTTCCTTTTCACTCTTGTCATGACAGGCTAGCTCATATATAAAGCTCCACTTCCACTCCACCTGCTGCTCTCTGATGTGCTGTGGGGATGGCTTAGAGCTATCAATAACTTGCAAAATTTTTTAATTTCTTATTCCCATTACTATTTCCACACCCATACTGGCAGACTGAGCCATCCCCACAACACATAATATCAGGTGTTTCTAATGGAGTGCTCTTTACGGGCCGTTTTTCTTTTCTTTTTTTTCTCATGAGTATGACTCTGGCCATAGGCTTAAAGAGCCCATTCCTTGAGGTCCACCAGTCTTCCTACAAGCCATACATTTCCAGATGTCACCACTCTGCATTAACACCCAACATCTATGTCAAATACATGCTACAGCTGTCTCATACAAGCCTAACGTATTCATACTAACCTAGGTTTTTTTTACACGTCAGAGGGTTTCATGGTAGATCACTCAGGTCTGTTTAAACAAAATTCAAATACTTAAACTGTTCCCTGCCCCAGCCAGATTTCAAACCAGCGCCCACTGGGACAGCAGACCACCTCTCTACCGATTCGGCCACCACCTCCCCCCACTATACTTTAGACAAACCTATTAAAAGCCATCTTGTATAAACTACATATATATATATATATATATACTGTATTATATATATACTGTATACATACATATATATATATATATATATATATATATATATATATATATATATATATATATATATATATATATATATATATATATATATATATATATATATATATATACAGTATATAGATAGATAGACAGACAGATAGATATATTACATATATACATATATATATGTATATATATATACACACTTATAATGTACATACTTTCCAAACAAATAATAATAAACACTATACTACAATAAAATTCGTACGCATGGCCTAACGAAAATACACGACATATAGCTAACTAAAATAATCATTGCACACATTAGGATACCTATAAATGCAATTACATAAATGAAGTCAATGTAGTAGTAATAGTAGTAGTGACAGTACAGTAATTGTCCCAGCAGACCCAATGACCACAGGTGTGCAACTTTTCCCATGGGGTTGTCCCATAACTCCCTACACCACCATAGTCGCGGCACACGACTCTGAGGTTGTCATTATCGTGCCCTGGCAACCTACTTGTCAACAATTCATCCGATTTTGTATAATAATGATACGCATGTGATTTGTGTATAATAATGTTCACGTATAATATATTAGTAATAATATGATTCACATATAAGATACAAAATCGGACGCACTGTTGACAGGTAGGTTGCCAGGGTATGATAATGATAACCTCAGTCATGCAAAACAACTATAATGTTGTGTCTCTGTTAGTGCAGCATGTGCTGTGCAGTGCTCCTTTGTGTGTTATGCTGTGCAGAGCTGGGCACTTCCGCAAACCGCAAATTCCGTAATTGTGGAAGTGTGATTTCATTTACGGATTTGCAATTGTGACAAATTTTACGCAAATTTGCAGATTTGTGTATACGGATGTATTTACGCAAACGCAAACCTGCCTGCACACCATCCTGACCTCTGAGAACTTTGAGTGGTTTGTTTTTATGAAGGGCAACATGGACCTGCTCCAGATGAAGTTGTCTCAGTTGTTGGAGGAAGAGTCTGACTGTGAATGAGGAGTGAGGACTGTGTAGGTTAGAGCTGAGGAATAAAGGTGGACTGGAGTCAACCTGTCAAGTGTGAGCTGTGAAGTGTAATGCTTTATTCTACAATAATGAATGGTTTTCCCTTGTTTAAAACAGTCTAATACACTAATAATATTTAAAATATTTATCTTTTAGTTTTACTATAATTTTATATATCCCATTTAGTACTACAGACAATTTCCAAACTTCATAAAGTCACCTACTGTTAGTCAGAATAAATAAAGATATAACTGTAGTGGATGAGTAACTAGAGATGATTTTTAATACCTTGATTATGAAAAATATCATCCTAAACTTAATCAAATCCTCTAATGGTACCTTGAATAAAATGAAACTGATGCCATGGTACTGAAAGGGATAAAAATGGTTTGCGCTGTGTTTGCATCTGCAGAACCACAAATTTCAAGAAGTTTGCAGATTTGCGTTTGCGAAAGTTAATTTTCGCTTGCGGTGCCTAGCTCTGATGTTGCATCTGTGTGTTAGTGTGACATGTGCTGTGCAGTGCTCCAATATGTGTGTAGTGTTTGTGTTAGTGTGGTATGTGCTGTGCAGTAGTTCATTATGTGCATTAAGCTGTGTTTGTCTTAGTGGCATGTGCTGTGCAGTGTGTTCCATTATGTGTTATGTGGTTGTGTAGTAGTGTGGCATGTGCTATGCAGTGCTCCATTTTGTGTTATGTGGTGTTTGTGCATTAGTGTGGCAAGTGATGTGTGGTTTTGGTCTGCAGTCCATCCAAATAACATTCCAATGAGCCTGAGATTGCTATTACTACTACTATTGCTCTTCACCTCTACTTGGCCAAGATTTTTGTCCTACTGAAGCTTACACATAGTTCAGTGGCAAAAAAAAAAAAAAAAAAAAAAAAAAAAAAAAAAAAAAATTAATAATGTGGCTTTTCATCTTTTTAACAGCACTTCTTCACGACCTCCTTTATACTCATGTGTTGATGTTACAAACTCAGCAATCAAGATACGATGAATCTTAGGCCAAGAGAACTTAAAAATGGTATACTACTACTACAACTGTAATTCTTGGATACAAATAGTTTACAAGCCTATCCATGACCATAAAAAATAAGGTGTTGGGTCCTGAAGCTAGGTCAGGGTAGTTCAGTAAGGGTAGATGACCAGCCTACTTCCCTAGGTGGCACTACATGAGTGAAAAACCTACAGTTATTTGTAGGGGATGGAACCTATGCTCGGCCATTTCTCTGGCTAGCGCATCCTAACATCTACACCAACCAGCACAAGCTATCTTACTGTAAATGATCCGATAAAAAATTTCTAAACCTTTCAGCTCAGTGGATGCAGAAGTCAGAGTGGAGAGCTGATCCCACTAGTAACCATGGAGCTTCAATCCTACCTCACAACTAAGGCCTGCCATCCAACTACCGGTATTCAACTTTTGGAGATGGTCTAGTTCCATTAAAAAATAATATAAAAAATAACAATAATAATAATAATAATCCAACCATCATCCAATCCTACCTTGTCCCATGGGGAGCATAGAAGCCCAGGGCCAGGCATGTTGGTCCTGACATTTGAGATGAGAGTGACCAGCCTCACCTACCCCTGAGTGGCATTACATGAGTAATAACCCCAACCACCCCTTGGATATAAACCTTCACCGGCTCAATCCAATTGGAGCACCGCATTTACCCACTAAACCACCAGGTGCCATAATTTGGTTATATGGTTACCACCCAGCATAGTAAATGGTTTCCTGGTGTACAGGAAACCATTTGGCTTGTCACTCAGTGTAAAGTCACCCATAGACAGAAAAGGAGAAAAGAATGAAGGAGAGAAAATCAAAAGAGGGAGTGTAAAGTCACCTGCAGGCAGAAGGATGGAGAAAGAATGAAGTAAAAAAAGAGAGGAAGGAAGGAATGGAGGGAGGAGAGGAAAGGGTAGACACCTGAGAGCAGCACTACATTGAGTGAGTGAATGGTGAGCGCCCCCACCTACAAAAATTATTGGTAGCAGGGGCAAAATTTTCTGGCTGCATGCCCCTGCTGGCACCAAACCCCGTCATCACAGGCACAATGTGCGGTGTGTAAAGTGCATGTAGCGTAGCGTATCTAGCTAGAGAACTTTGGAGATTATGCTGGCCTACTCTACATGTTAGTGACACTGTGATAAAGATCAACAAAGGAGGATGGTCAGGAGCCAGTGGTTACATTCCAAGTGGCTTTTGAGATTTCCTAACATCTATTCATAACTGACTTATTCTGCCCATTACACCTTAATATCCTCTTGTACGCTACTGGTACCATGTTAAT